>NW_015171572.1:349170-387260 GCF_001447785.1 Gekko japonicus | reverse complement strand
GATGAGCTCAGATGAGTCACTCACTTGGCCTAACCTACATCACAGGGTTGTTGTGAGGGTAAAATGGAGGAGGGGAGGACGATGTTGGAAGCCACTTTGCTGAGAACATGGGGAGAAAACTGGGACAAAATTAGAGTAAAGCAACAGAATTTATCCTTTCCACACCTTGGACCTACTGAACTGCAAGTATGTAATAGGAAGAGATTGAGCTAGTGTCTCATGGGTTCTCCAGTGTCAATGCCAGGACCGTGCAGCAGGCCAAAAAACCCAGGGACACAGGACAGCACCAACACAGCATAAACAGGGCAAAGCTTAGGGTCAAAGTCATGGAAGAATGCTTACCAACCATTGAATGACCTTTCCTTGTGGTGGTTATGTATATGTCTGTGAGGAGATCAGTAAAATAATGAGAGACAGTGTCATTCCTGGATTCCTGGTTGCAGCCTCGAAGGTAGGGGTCTGCCCTACTTCGGGGACAGTACTGGGCAGCGCAGTGCTCACCTCCCTGGTCAGAGGTTGGGGTCGGTCCTCTGGTTCGGGAGACACAGCTGGCTGGGTGTCTAGGATTTCCTCTCCCCACCGATGCCTAAGCTGGTCTACGTGGCATCGCCACTTGCATCAGCTTGCAAGCTCTACCATGTACATGCGTGAACCAATCACCTCCCCCACTATGGCTGGAAGCCATGAATGACCCTTTGCGTAGTTTCTCGTATACACTTTGTCACCTTTTTTGTAAGTGCGAACTTTTTCAAGTGCACTCTGCTGCTGGGGCCTCAGATCGTTAAGATCTGGGTGTAACTGATCTAAGAGCATGGTAAGGCGACGCCCCATCAGCAGCTCGGCTGGGCTGCAGCCTGTGGAAGAACAAGGGGTAACATGCTGGGGCAAGAGGAACGAGGCCAGTTTTACCCCCCCCCCGCCCAATCGCCCTGCGTTAGTTTCCCTAGGGCTTCTCTGGTCGTCCTGACAATTCTCTCAGCTTGGCCATTAGAGGCCGGGTGAAAAGAAGCCAACATCAGGTGCCTAATCCCGTTGTCGGTTAGGAACTGAGCGAACTCCCTAGAGGTGAACTGCGTGCCGTTGTTGCTCACCAACACGTCCGGTAGCCCGTGGGTGGAGAACAACCGGCGTAGGACGTTGATGATGGCGATTGAAGAGGTAGAGTGCATGTGAGCAACCTCAAGCCACTTCGAGTACATGTCAACAACTAAGAGGAACATTTGTCCCTGAACAGGCCCCGCAAAATCCAGGTGAAGCCTGGACCATGGCTTCCCTGCAGATTCCCATCTCTGCGGTGTAGTGGTAGGGGGCTCGGGCCTGGCCTGTTAACAGGGCATGCACACCCTCACCCACTCTTCGATATCGGCGTCTAAGCCGGGCCACCAAACATATCCCCGTGCCAGCGCCTTCATATGTACCATACCGGGATGGCCTTTGTGAAGGGATTCCAGGACCTTCTCTCTGAGCTTGTCGGGCACCACCACCCGGTTCCACCAAAGTACACATCCTTTTGACACAGACAGCTCATTTTGGCACGCACGGAACGGTTTGAACTCCGGCTCCACATTCCCTGCCGGCCACCCCCGCCACACCCAGTTTTAAATGCGGGCAAGCACATTGTCCTTAGCTGTCACAGCAGCAATGTCCACAGAGGAGACTGGGGCCTGAGGCAGTTCGTCAATAGCTAGCACCGTGCTAGCTGGAGCAGGGTCCAAGTCCTGGCCGGGTAGAGGACAGCGGCTGAGGGTATCCACGTGTCCAATCGCCTTGCCCGGCTGGTGTTCCAGATAGTAGTCATATGCGGTAAGGAAGATCGCCCACCACAGCATGCAAGGGGACAGAATGTTAGGAATTTGCCGGCCCGAGGCAAAGATTCCTAACAGCGGTTTGTGGTCTGTCACCAAGAGAAACTTCCTCCCATACAAAAAATCGTGGCACTTCTTCACCGCTGATACCAGTGCTAACCCCTCTTTATTAATCTGAGCATAATTCTTTTCCACTGCAGATAACGATTTTGAGTAGAACGCAATTGGGGCTTCACTGCCGTCCGGCATTAAGTGGCTAAGGGCCGCCCCCATCCCAAACGGAGAGGCATCAGCTGCGAGTACTAACAGCTTCTGCTCATTGTAATGCGTCAACACTGCATTAGACGACAACAAGGCTTTTACGCTGTTAAACGCCCGGTCGTGTTCAGAGCCCCATTTCCATTTTGCGTCCTTGTGAAGGAGTGCATGCAAAGGCGCTGCCACTGACGCTTTGTGTGGCAGAAAAGCGTGATAGAAATTTAACAGCCCTAAAAAGGACTGGAGCTCTTTTTTGTTGAGGGGGCGCGGGGCACTCTTAATAGTTGCCACTTTGTCCTCAAAAACTCCACACTCGGAACTCCCACAAGGCATTTAGATGGTTTAACCTTCAGGCCAGCAGACTTAAACCACTCCAGCACTGACCTTACTCGTTCCATCAGCTCTTTTTCTGATTCCTCTGCAATCAGTACGTCATCGAAGTACAGGACTGTGCCAGGCACCCCTCGGAGTAACCCTTCCATGAGGCCTTGAAAAATTCCTGGGGCTACGTTAATTCCAAACTGGAGTCTGTTTACCTTGAAGGCCCCTCGGTTTGTGACTATTGTTTGGGCCTCAGCTGCCTCCCTGGTCACTGGCAGCTGCTGGTATGCTTGAGCTAAGTCAAGCTTTGCAAATATTTTCCCTCCCCCCCAGGGACGCCAGGATGTAGCTGATGACGGGTACAGAATATGAATGCTGCTGTAAGGCACGATTAAGGGTGCACTTAATAGTCGGCACAAATCCTTATAGACCAGTCTGGTTTAACAGGTGTGACTATGGGTGTCTCCCACCTGCTAAATGGTACCGGCTCAAGTACACCCTGTTCGATCAGCTTGTCCAGCTCTGCTTCAATCCAGGGGTTGAGCAAAATGGGACCCTTTCAATATTTTAATCGAATCAGGGTCACGGAGGGATCCAGTTCAAACAATATGGGGGGGCCATTGTACCTTCCCAGGCCACCCCCAACACTTCAGGGAACTCAGTATACAACAATGCCCATTTATCTTCAGTAACGGTATTCACACCTGTAATGCCAATACCCAGGGGTTCGAACCAATCCAGGCCAAACAGGTTAACCCGGTCCCCTTCAGCAACCAACAGTGATAACTGAACACATTTCCCCTTACATTCGACATTGAACGTATCCCTCCCTGCCAGAGGAATACGCTTTCCCTGAAAATCTGATACCCTTGTGTCCGATGGCTGCAGCCGCCGGCGACTCCTGGTTGGAAACAGCCACTGCCACGTTCTCGAGGAGATCACCATAACTGATGATCCTGAGTTGACCTCCATGCTGCATGGAACGTCATTGAGGAGGAGGGTGACGTGGATCTTCCCTTGACCTCCGGTGCAAAGGATGTTCGATGTGGACGACAGACTGGTTGTCATCTGACAGCTGGCTTCCCGTACGGCTGCTTGTGATCGCTGGTTCCTTGGGGAAGATGCTGGAGAGGATCTCTTCTGCGATCTGCATACTCGGGCTAGATGGCCCCGCCTTCCACATGCTCAACACATGATGTCCCTTGTCCAACAGTGATCACGAGGGTGGTTCCTGCCACAACCAGCGCACGCTGGGCTGGCTGCGGGCTTCACTCGGGTCCGCTTGTCTGCTCCCGCCTTTACTGCGTAGACGTCCTCGACTGCGTCACTGTCCTCATTGCCGGAAGCTTGGTAGTGAACACGCTGCTCTGTTGATGCCAACCGCTGGCTATTTTGTGGACTTGTCTGCTGCCTCTGCAGCAACGGCCTCAGTGTAGGTGACAGCCCAAGTCAAGGTGGTGCGGGCGAACAAATGCTGTTGCAGCCTTTCGTCCCTCATGCTGCACACCAGCTGGTCTCGGAGGGCCTCTTCGATGTTCGCAAAGTTGCAGGGTCTTGCAGCTGCTGCATACTCCACGACCGACTCGTTAGCTGCCTGGCTTCTTTTATAAAAAGTGTGCCGGCAGGCAATCTCTGACGGCTGTGGTGAGAAGTGAGTTTTTAGCTTCTCCGTCAGGTCCTTGAACAGCACCATCTTGATGTCCGCTGGGGCGACCAGCGACCGGGCAATGTCAAATACGCTCTTGCCACAAGAGCTCAGGAGTGTTGCTCGCTTCTTCTCCTCAGTCGCGATGTCGTTTGCCTCGAGGTGGAACTCGAACCGCGTCTGGTAAGCATCCCAGTCCTCGGTGTTAGGTTCGAATGCCTCGATTTTCTGGCTATTGGCCATCATTGCAAGCACCTTCACCGGATCAGGTGGTGCGTGCGGCTGATCGGCCACTGCGCGATGCTCGCTGTTGTCCGTCGTGGGATTGTTCTAAGCGGGGCTGCCTACCCGACTTAACATCCCACCTTCATCGCCAATTGTTAAGTCGGTTACTTAACAAAGAGTCAGAGAGTGATTTCAGCAAAAGATCAGCTTTATTCAGCAACTCGTAACTCAACTCCAAACAGATCAACATGAATAGCCAGAACAGCTTTTGCATTGAAGCTGTTCTGCTTTTAAACTCTCCCGGCTAATGTAGCCATGCCTACTATACAAATACCAACCTATGAGGTTGCAGGTATAAAGTCCAATCACAATAGTTCCCGCTCTTGGAACTGGCTGTTGGTGATTGGTCGGTTCTTCCTGAGCTACCAATTACAAGTGAGGGATTAGGATCCTAGCCCAGAATGAAAGCTTCACATGGTGTTTCAATGACAGAGTTCACATACATACTTTGGTCAGATTGAATACACCACAATCCTCTTTGTAAATGATGCTGTCTTGAGAAGAGCATTTGAAAGGCCTAAACAAAAGTATGTTTTGGGGAAGGTAAGCTATTGAAAAACTTTTGTAGTGTATTGCTGTTCATTCTTTAGCAAATGTATTTAGATATGTAGTTCAGCTGAACACAGAACCAGAAATTGGTAAAGTGGCAATATAAAACACTTATTTCATCTACACCCTCGTGTGCAGTCCCACACTGGGACTGCACTTATGCAGGTCAGCCACTGGAGGACTCCTTCCCAGATTTCCCATTCCTCTCTTTAGAAAGCTGAAGGGGAGCCCCTTCCCTGGAGCTGGTTATCCTATGCAGTATCCTCAGCAAAGAGCTTCCCAGTCCCCTCAGCAATGGGCCAGGTGTAGACCCCACCACAGATCCAGATCCCAGGGACAGCAACAACAGCAACAGTTCTCCAAGGATGCCTCTCTGGGCCAAAGGGCTCCCTTCTGACTAGAAGACTGACTGTTGAGGGAACAACCATTTTGCCTGGAGAGGTTGGCTAAATTTTACCCCAGTTGGCAACAGCTGACATTTGATTCCTGGGTTCTGGCCACAGTTTATTCAGGTTACCATTTAGAGTTAGTTGAGTTGCTCCCCAGGACCCCGCCCCCCGCCTTAGATAATACTATACCTGAACTCAGCCCTGAGTTGAAGGTTTTCATGTCCGAGGGAGCAATAGAGAAGCTTCTCCCCTCTGGTGGTGCCAAGGTTTCCACTCCAGATTCTTCCTAGTCCCAAAGAAGGATGGTGGGCTCCAGTGAAGGACACTTGCATGTAGCCATACACTCAGATCGTCACAGGTTTCTGCATTTTAAGTTCCGGTATAACAGTACATGGTATTCCCCTTTGGGCTTTCCATGGCCCCATCCGTGTTTACGAAATGTATGGCTGTGGTGGTAGCACATCTTAGATCACTGAGCTGTACTATTTGCTCTTACCTTGATTCTATGGATCGCCTCTTACAACATGCCTCATTGATTCTTGAGACTTTGCAAGACCTATGCCTGATGATTAATTTTGAAAAATCCAGGTTAACTCCCACTGAACAGGCTTCCTTTATTGGTTCTCTCATGCACTCCTCAGTGGGGAGGGGTTTTCTAGCCAGGGATAGAGCAGCTTGTATAAAAGCCATGGTGTGTCAGATGTCCAAAAAAATTATACCAGTCAGCCCTCTTTTTTCAAACGTTTTTAGGCCTTACGGCCTATACAGTGGCTACCATTCCATATGCACGCCTCAAGATGAGGTCCCTTTGAAATTGGTTTAACCCCCACCAGACACTCTCAGGGACAGAAGTTCTCTTACTTCACCATGTGGTACAACAGTTGCATTGGTGGCTGCTAGAAAGCACTCTGTCTGCTGGGCTCCCCTTCAGGCAGCAACAGCCCCAAGTGACTATAACCACTGATGCTTCACTCGAGGGGTGAGGAGCATATTGTGGCCCCTTATGGGTACAGGGCAGGTGGCTTCCCTCTAGGAGAACTTTGCATATTAATCTGTTTTCAGCATTTGTCAGGAGCTGAGTTTTTCATATCCAGACAGACAACACGACAGCTACATGTTATATCAATTGTCAAGAGGGCACAGTGTCCCTCTCACTTTACAAAGAGGCAATGAGCATTTGGGAACTGGCTTATCCACCTGGGGGCTTCATTACAAGCAATTCTCATTTCAGTATCCAAGAGTACTAGGGCCAATGCCCTCAGCAGAATGAGCAGTTCAGACCGTGAGTGGTCCATTGCATCAGATCATCTTCTGCCAATTTTTGCCCGCTGAGGAACCCTGGCTGTAGACTTGTTTACCACAAGGAGCAACACCAAGGCCAGGAGGTTTTGCTCCAGAGCAAGGAATTTATTTATTTATTAATTTATTATTTACATTTCTATCCCGCCCTCCCTGGAGGCTCAGGGCAGCTAACAAGGCATATCGCCAAATAAAACAATAAAACAGTACAAAATGTTAAAAGTACATCACAGTTAATAAACAATTTTGGTGCTCCTCTAAACCAATTCCGAAGTTAAGATTTCTAAAAGCAAGATGGCCGTCCCCTAAAACGTCCCGTTCTCACCAATGATGCCCGCATCATGATGTCCATATACAGAAATCATTGAGCGATGGTGGTACAATGGTGGTGGCGGCTCCTATTCAAAAGCCTGGCAGAAGAGCTCCATCTTGCAGGCTCTGCGGAACTGTGTTAGGTCCCGTAGAGCCCTGATCTCCTCTGGGAGCTCATTCCACCAGATAGGAGCCGCCACCGAAAATGCCCTATTCCTGGTCATGACAAGTTTGATGGACTGGGGGCCTGAAACGTCCAGTAGGTTTTGGTTCCCCGACCGTAGTGCCCTTGGGGGAACATGTGGGGAAAGGTGGTCCCTTAGGTAGGCTGGTCCCTGACCATATAGGGCTTTAAAGGTAATGACCAGCACTTTGAAACGAACCCGGTACGCTATTGGCAACCAGTGCAGCGCTTTCAGCACCGGCCAGATGTGATCTCGTCTAGGAAGATCCATCAGCAGCCTGGCTGCAGCATTCTGCACTAGTTGCAGCTTCCAAATTTCCAACAAAGGCAGCCCCATGTAGAGAGTGTTACAGTAGTCTAGCCTCGAGGTGACTGTCGCATGGATCACTCTGGCCAAGTCATTCCGGTCGAGGAAGGGGACCAACTGCCGCGCCAGCCGAAGATGGTAGAATGCCGACTTGGCAGTGGCTGCTACCTGGACCTCCATTGTTAATGAGGAGTCTAGGAGCACCCCCAAACTCCTAACCTCTGACGCCGGCACCAATGGCACCCCGTTGAAGGTTGGGAGAGGGAGCCCTAACCCCGGACCGATCCGACTCAGCCCCAGGACCTCCGTCTTTGCCGGGTTTAATTTCAGCTGACTCAGTCTGAGCCACCCAGCCACGGGAGTGGAATCCGACCGGCTGCCCAACATCAGATATTTCTGGGTGTCATCAGCTTTCAAACTCCGGGCGATATGGGCAAGGGGGCGCATGTAGATGTTAAACAATATCAGGGATAGCACTGCCCCCCTGAGGTACGCCACGTTCAAGGGGCCACCTCTGGGACCGCTGATCCCCTATCGCCACCCTTTGTCCCCGACCCTGGAGAAAAGAGACCAGCCATTGAAGGGCAAGCCCCTGAATCCCCACGTTGGCGAGGCGGTGGGCCAGCAACTGATGGTCAACCGTATCAAAAGCGGCCGACAGATCAAACAACAACAGTGCCGCCACGCCGCCTCGATCCAGATGCCTACGGAGATCATCACTCAGTGCGACCAGCACAGTCTCCACCCCATGACCTGGATGAAACCCGGACTGGTGGGAATCGAGGACAGAAGCGTCATCCATAAATGCCTGCAGCTGTGTCGCCACCGCTCTCTCTATCAATTTGCCAAAATAGGGCAAATTGGACACCGCCCGATAGTTGGCCAATTCGGCCGGGTCTAATGATGGCTTTTTTAGGAGAGGGTGGACCATCGCTTCCTTGAGTGCCCTGGGGAATCGTCCCTCCAAGAGAGACTTGTTAATATTCTCCCGCAGGGCACCTTGAAACCCCTCGCAACCCATTTTAATGAGCCAGGAGGGGCACGGATCAAGGTCGCATGTGGTTGGGCGCACCACCGCAAGCAATCTGTCAACTTCTTCCAGGCTGAGTGGGCAGAAACTTACTAAACCCGGCTCCAAAGCCGTGCAAGGGGCCTCAAGTTCGCTCACTGTATCAATTGTAGCCGGGAGGTCACAGCGGAGCGCCAAAACTTTTTCTACAAAATAGCTCACAAATGCCTCACAGCCGATATCCAATTCCCTCACATTTTGCCTGCCCTGTGGCAGAGTTGTCAATGACCGAATCATACTAAATAATTGTGCCGGGCGTGAGCTAGCAGATGCAATCCTGGCTTCAAATAACTCCCTCTTTGCGGCCTTTACTGCCATCTCATAGGCTTTCAAAAACGTCCCATAGAATGCTCTTGACGCCTCGTCGCGAGCACGGTGCCACCATCTTCCTCGTCGACTCAGTTCTCGCTTCAGCTGGCGCAGCTCCTGGATGTACCAGGGTGCCCGCCTAGCGTGAGTCTGGAGAGGATGCCTGGGAGCAATCTCGTCGATGGCCGCAGAGAGCCGGTCATGCCAGTCCTCCACTAGCTCATCCAACGAGCTGCCAGGGGGCTTTGCCTCCCACAACGCCATCTGAAGCCGCATAGGATCCATTTGGCCTCACGGGCGAGCAAAAATCCACTCGCCGCCTAAGCGGGGTCGAGGTGGCACATTCAGACGGGCCTTCAGGGCCTGGTGGTCCGACCATGGTACCGTTATTGCGATAATCTGGTCCACCATTATCCCAGCCGTGAAGATCAAGTCGAGCGTATGACCGGCCCGATGCGTGGGGGCCATGATGACCTGAGAGAGTCCCAGTGCTGCCATGGATGACACCAGGTCCGCAGCCCGGCTGGAGGTCGCGTCCTTGGCATGAACGTTGAAATCACCTACAACCAACAGCCTAGGGTGCTCCAACGCCCAGCCTGATACCGCCTCCAGCAGGGACGGCAGGCTATTGGCTGGTGCACTAGGCGGTCGATACACCACCCAAATCGCCAAACTCTCCTAAGCCTCCAGCATCGCTCCGACACACTCTATGCCCGCGATCTCCACGGCCGGGAGCACCCTGAAGGAGAAAGCCTCCCGAATGAAAATAGCCACTCCTCCCCCCCGCCCCTTCATCCGTGATTGGTGAAGGACCGAGAAACCAGGTGGGGCAAGCTGGGCAAGAGCTACTGTTTCCCCCTCCCTGACCCAGGTCTCTGTCATGCATGCCAGGTCAGCTTGTTGATCCATTACAAAGTCCCAAAGGACAGCAGCTTTGTTGTTAATCGACCTGGCATTGCACAGCACCAATGACGGAGAGGGGTTCTCCATCGCAGCCCCACTGCCAGTCACCCTTGGGATGGGTCTCAGGCTGGAAGGGTGCCGAGTCGTTCTATTTCTCCGCATCCTTCCCTTGAAGCACTGCCTATACCCACCGCTATACTTCCCCCTCCCCAAGAGCACCAGAATCACATGACCAGGTGTTTCCATCACTGGGCGATCTCCGCAATGCTTCAGATCGCCCATGGCTTGCAAATTGGGCAAGTGAACAAGGAATGACCCTTCGTCAATTGAAATCATATGGCAAGGGAAACTATTCTATGCCTCCCCCCCATTCCTGTTAATTCCCTGGGTATTGGCCAAGATCTTAGCAGAGCAGACATGGCACATACTGATAACCCCCTTTTGGTTGAGACAGACATGGTTCCAAACTCCCCCTCCTGGGGGAGGCTCTTGCATTTCCTGCAGCTCTGGAACTTTTACACCACAGCCCCACTCTCCATTATGTGGTATGCACTTGCACGTGACAGCATGGCTGCTGAAGCCCCCAAACTGAAATTTTCAGAACAGGTTGTGGAAGTTCTCCTTAATGTCAAAAAGCCCTCTACCAGAGTTTTGTACACTAGGAAATGGAAGTGTTTTTCAGTGTGGGCAGTTAGTAAAAGGGTTTCTGCTGGCTTCCTTTAGTTTTTGATTACTTGTGGTCCCTCAAGGCCTCTGGCCTCTCAGTGTTCTCCATCAAGGTCCACTGAGCAGCCATATCAGCCTCACATGCGCTGGTGGAAGGCAATACCCTGTTTTCACACAGATTTTCTAGTTTGTTCCTCAAGGGGCTATCTAATATGTTTCCACCCTCACTACCCATAGTTCCCCAATGGTCCATGTCCTTAGTTCTAACCCAGTTGATTTCTGCCTATAGCTACCTTCTCCCTAGAGGCCTTATCAGTGAAACTCCTTTTTCTGGTGGCTATCATGTCAGCCAGGAGGGTTGGAAAGCTGGCTGCCTTCAGGGCAGACCCCCAATTTATGCTAAGAGCTTTTTTCCTAAGACTGTGTCCTTCTTCCACCTGTTGCAGAACATTGTTTTGCCTGTTTTCTTCCCTTCTCCCACCTCGGAAACAGAAGAGGCACTGCATAAGTAAGACATTCAAAGGGCTTTATTATATTATTTACATAAAACAAAATCTTTCAGAAAATCAGTGTGTTTATTTGTGTGCTATTCAGGCCCTTCAAAGGGCAGAGTTTCCCAAACCATCTCTTGGTGGATTACAAGGGCGATCAGATGGTGCTACAATCAGGACCGGAGAGCCGTGTTTGCTGACAATTCAGACCCATTCAACCAGGGTGCAGGCTGTGTCAGCTGCATTCTCACGTGGCACCCCCCTGATGGAAATCTGTAGAGCTGCGATGTGGTCGTCTTCAGATAGCCTTATGAAGCACTATGCGGTCAATGTCGACGCCGGAAAAGAAGCTTCGGCAGGCAAGGCTGTCCTGCATTCTCTCTTCCAGTGACAGCTTCACATCCACCTCAAAGGAAGTGGCTTTTTAGTCTCTGATTGTGGGACTGCACAGAAGACCAAAGATGAAAACAGTGTTGCACTTACCCGTAACTATTGTTCATTGAGTTGTGTTCTGTGCAGGCACATATTCTGTCCCTCCTTCTCCACCGTGAGCTCTCTCTCAAAAAATGTGGGCCTGCCCTCAGTGGCTGGAGAACAGAGGGAGGATGAGACTGTTTGGGGGGGGATGCACCTCCAGCTCCAGGGGAGGGGCTCCCCTTCAGCTTTCTAGAGAGAAGAATGGAAAAGCTGGGAAGGAATCCTCCAGTGGCTGGCATGTGCAAGCACAGTCCCACAGAAAACAACTAAATGAACAACACTTACAGGTAAGTGCAACACTGTTTTACTGGCATGTTGTTATCATAGGACATCCCCTCCCCAAATAATGCACCTTCATCCAGTTAAAATGAAGAAATTCCTGGTTGAATCCTGCATTTTGCATGTGCAAGGATCATGGATCTTTCCCACCCCCCTGCAGCCCTTTCTAATCCAGGAAACATTTATTGCTGGGGATGAGGATCCTGCATGCGTTAAGAACTGTGCAGGTCAGACAGTTACAATGGGACAGAGGAACTTGCTCCTTTCTCTCAACTTATGCACTGCAGCCACCCAACCAGCGCAGCTTCTGGAAGACACATATCTTTCAACAATGGTAGTAAATATTTCTGGGGGCGGAAGGGGCTGCAGGGGGGAGGGAAGAAGGGGAAGATCTGGGACCATCAGCTCTTTTTGTTGGTAGTTCATGGGATCCAAGCTGCTGCATTTCTTTGAGATTGATGGAAGAGACTTTGTACATGTACTTAACTCTGCCATTTTAATGGAAGGGAAACGGAAAAATTATTTAATTTTTTTCTAGATAGTGATTCTTATTTTAATGTTCTTCACTGGGATTGTAGTGTGTAGGTTAAAAGGCAATTATTTACCTAATATGTGGTATTAGATAACACTGCAGATGGGAGGAGAATCTAAATTCCTGCAAAGTGAATTGATGTAGCTGAAAGTGTCCTCCTTAGTTAACTGATTCCTGAGCGCAGCCAAAGAACATACTGTCAGAAAACAGCATTTTACAGAGAGCTTTCTGTGAAACAATTGGTTTCATTTTTTTCAGATTTTCTTTCAGTTTTTCTGCTTGTGGTTAGTTCATTTTCCCAAACAGTGTTCCTAGACTGCTGGTTAGAGTCTTTTAAACTCCAAACAAGTATTAGGAGAGGCATTTGGGTTGTTGTGATGTCCATCTTTTCACTCTTCAGATTTTTTTCAAGTCACCATGAACTATTTGCATGGAATACAGTAATACCTTTGAATCTTTCTTGGCTTTCTTTCCATCAGACTGGAAATTTGGCTCCAGTCTGTTGTCAGGTAAATAGTATTAAGCCTTTCATGGCTTTGTCTGAGCAAAGTGGGGCTGAAAACCATTTAATGTGTTCCAAGTTACAAGAGGCAACTCTTGCTCTGTTCGAGTGGGTCTTTCCTCTCATTTTTGCTTCCTATTAAAAGCTCGGCCACAATGAAGCTTTAATGAGCTTCACTGATTTAAAGCTAATTTGCACTTGGCTTTGAGGCTGAGGTCCAAAGCACAAGTTGAAGGCCTTTAAATGAGGTTAGAAAGAAAAGCCTTAGGTATAGCATGTTGTACTGTGGGCAAAAGGAATGATAGCTTCCAAGGATTTTTAAATTAGTTAAGAGAGGAGAGGACAAAGTGGTTCTTTCTTTCTTTCTTTCTTTCTTTCTTTCTTTCTTTCTTTCTTTCTTTCTTTCTTTCTTTCTTTCTTTCTTCTTCTTCTTCTTTGTTAGTTTCCTACCTGCATTTTAGTTTCATCATGTAAATTAATAGGTTGGTTATGTTAGATATTGTTTGTGAGTCTTTCGGCCATAGCTAGACTAGCCAAAGTGTCTTGCATGCATAAGAATATTTAATTTTCTAGGGGAAGACCAAAATAGTCTTTTCTCTGTCTCATGCTGAATATATTGCTTATCCTCCAACGGTTAACAGACAAAAATTGGTGTTCTTGTTTTACATTAATAAGGCAGGGGAGTTTGGTGATGAGAAACCAGTCATTGTGGTTTTCCACATGTTCAACTTGCTCTTGATTTTCTTGGCAGTCAGGCCTTTTATGCATGGTGATTTCCCTTGGTTTCACAGCACCTCTCCGTAGCATTATTTTTTCATTCTGCATGTCCCCCCCCCCACTTTCACCTTGCATGTCTGTCTGTTTTTTTCTTAAAGTTCTGCATTGATTTTCATCTTTCAGTTTGCTGTTTCCCTGGCTTTTCTGAAAGTCCTTTTGCTGCGATTTCCCCCCTTGCTTCACTTCCAAGCCACAGTAATTCATAATCCCTTGGATTTTTCTACCCCGTTCCTCTGTGCCCATTCCACCACCCACACTGAGGTCATTTGTTCCTCCCACTCTGCACCTTCCACCATCTTCTCCCCTTCATCGGTACTCACTTGTAAACTTTCAGGTTTTTTAACAAGGTGGACCAGTTTAACAATAGGAGTTTATCAGTAAATGAGATGTAAGTGTGCTTAGGTGGTGTCCAGTCTAAACTGGGCTGCCCAGGAGACCATGCCAAGGAGCCAATCCTGCGGGGAGAGTTCTCCCCACAGGACTGGTCCCCTTTGCTGGTTCTGTTGGGCAGTCTAAACCAGGCTCCCCAGCAGAGCAGTCTGGTCTAAACCAGGCTGCCCACCCGAGCCACAGCTGAGCATGCACACACACCTCATTTACCAATAAACTCCAATTGTTAAACTCTTCCTTGACTTAAAAATAAAAAGGACAGGGTTTTAGACTTTAGAAGGAGCCACAGAGGTTTAGTTCCACACAGGTTTAAAGGGAGATCAGTGACAATGAGAAGGCAAGCGGAGGCAGAACTCATTAGCTTGTCTCTGTTCATCCTCCCCACTGCCCTCCGAGCTTTGTGTACAGAGAGGAAAAAGCAGGGGGGTGGTCTCCATCGGGGGAAGCAAAACTCAGATGAGAGCAGCGGCATCCCCCTCCCTTGCTGCCTCCCCCACTTTCTGTCCCACAGCACCTCTTTCCAGCCCAGCTGGGAAGCTGTGGCTTCTAAGGGCTCTCCATTATGCCCATACTGTCACCCAAGGAAAGGAGCTAAGTGAAAAGGGCAGTTTTCTGCTTGGGAACCTTGGCAGCTGCTCTCTTTTTTGCTGCTTCTGCCACCTACTCAGGCCCCTGACTTCAGGCACCCTTAGTGGGCTATCACCAGACCCTGCCACTCCTCCCATTGCTAACTTGTTGGGGCATGGTGGCAGTAGTTAGCTGGGGCATGGGGCAGTGGCAGTGGTGCATAAGAAGCTTCCTGAGTTGGTGGCAGGAGATGGTGGCAGTGGGCATAGAGGAGCGAGCAGTGGAACAGGGATAGAAAAACAAACAAAATAAAGGGTGTCAAGATGGGTAGAAAATAAAGATGGGGATAGTCAGCATGGGCTGCGGTCACATGGAACAGAAGCCACACAAGTGAGACGGAAAACAGGCGGAGTTTCCAGGCGCGATCTCACCAGCACATCTGGGAAGCGTAGCACTCCCGTGGCACAACCGAGGCTTCCAGCCGAAACTGCGTGGCAAAAAACTAGTACCTCGGAGGTACTAGTTTTTCCGGAAACTGCGGGGCAAGGGCGGGCGTCTGATCGCGTTTCCGGTGGCATCCGGCGCCCACCCATGTCCCCTTGCAAATAAGGTGTGTTTTTTTTGTCCACGTCTCTGTGGATGCGCACACGCACCCAACGGAGCATGCACATTCATCGTGTACACACAAAAAACAAACAGTTTGCCGCAGCGCGCGCTTCTTTGTTGCGCGCCGGCTTGTCCTGTGATCAACACCTCTCCCTTGCCATGGAACCTCCACGGTACCTCCACAGGACCTCCACGGGAGGTCTGATCGAGTAACTGCGCAGTAGTTTGCCCCAGGGCAAACAGCCATGCTTCTCCCCCGCAGTTTCCTGCCCATGCAAAGAAAGAAGCACTGGCATGGGTAAGCCTTGAAAACTTTTTTCTATGTAATGCTTTGGTGGAATTCTTTTTTTGGGGGGGGGAAACCATTTTGGTGGTCTCCAGAATTCTAGCATTACAACGGTGCCTCATTTTAAAATTTGAAAAAATTACTGGATGCCCCTCTCTCATGTCACAAGTGATGTTTCAACCCCAATTAAGAAAAACCTACGATTCTTGGTTGTAAGTGCAGAATAAATGAAAAAAGAACGGTGCGAATGGCAGGCAAATACATCTGAAGTCAAGCTTAAAAGGCCCTACTGCTGGGATTATCTGCAGTAAACTGTGAGAGCAGAATGAGCCTCAGTCCACAAGCATTGGAAGTGGTTTGGGCATGGTTCTTCCATATGTCTGCCCTTCTTTTTCATTAGGGTTGCCAGCTTCTAGCTGAGGCCTAGAGATCTTCCAGAATTAGAACTGTTCTCCAGACTACAGATAGCAGTTTCCCATAGGGATTCCAGCCTCCAGGTGGAGATCCCCCAAAATTACAGCTCATCTCCAGACTACAGAGATCAGTTCCTCTGGAGAAAATGGATGCTTTGGAAGGTGGACTCTATGGCACTGTATCCCACTGAGGTCCCTGTCCTCCCCAGGCTCCACCCCAGATCTGCAGGAGTTCCCCAGCCTGGAGATGGCAACCCTAGTTCCTCTGGAGAAAATGGTTGCTTTGGAGTGAGAACTCTACTCCCATTCCCAACCCCCACCATCCGGAGGCTCCACCCCTAAAATTTCCAGGTATTTCCCAGCCAGGAGTTGGCAACCCTACTCTGCATTCTCAGAGTTGTGGAGTCAGTTTATTTTCTTCCTTAAGTAATCAGGATTGGCAAGGGAGGGTGCTTGCATCATCAGTGGCATCCTTGGCGGCGTCACCGCACCCTGCCCTTTTTATTTTATTTTTTGTGGGTGCTTTTATCAGTATATTGATATCATGGCTGAATATTTTTAAAAGATTGAAAATGAATGCACACTTGGTGGTGAAAAGAAAGAGCAGGGGCTCCAGTGATATACAAAAGGCTGCTAGCGGGGAAGGGAGCACTCCCAGGAAGGGAGGTCTGCAGCTGGCTACTGGGGAGGGTTGATGCAGGTTCCCCCATGCCTGCCTCGCTTTGCACAGGGAAGCCTAAAATGGAAGCAGGTCCCCCACCCATCTGTTTATGAGCCGTAGGTGAAGTGTTTTGACCCTTTAGAACCATGCTATTTTTTTCTGGCACTGGAAGTGGCCGTCCCCTCCCAACCAGGGCTGCTGCATTTCTTTTTTTAAAAAAAAGACAATAAAATATCATTATGTTGATATCCCACTGTAATGATAGGCTTGGCAGGTTCTCAGTCCCCAGCTTAAAAAAAAAAAAGTAAGTCTCTAGCCTCTTCCCCCACCGAGATGTAATGAAACAGACATATCTCCACAAGTGAAGGAACTCGAGATTTTTTTAAAAAAATGAAAGCTGAGAATTCAGAGAATGTGGTAAACCTAAATGTGTGTGTGTGTGCGTGCTTGCACTTATACCAATGTATTGATATAAGGGCTGTATTCCCCCCCCCCCGAAAATGAATCCAGGGCAGGTGGGAGGAGAGGGAGTGATCAGAGGATGAGGACAGTCCAATAATCAAAAGTAGGCTGAGGTGGGTGGGAGTGGGCAGGACAAAGAAAACTGACGCAAACATTATGCAGGAGGAAATAGACAACTCAAAATCAGCTTCCTGGAAAAAGCTGGGGGAAAAGGGGTCTCAGAAGAACTGGGGGAAAATTGGGGGGGGGGAACGATAACTAAAGGCACAAAAATGTGTGCAGAAATCAGGGGATAAACTGAAGCTAAATGGGGCCAGAACCAAAGGGGGAAAATATATGGAAACACTCATTTGTGACCACAATTTATATCTTCTGAGGTAAATGTATGCTAAAGAATTGTGCTCAGGTTTAATCCATGGCATTTCCATTTAAAAGGCTCTCAGGTAGGAAATGCTGGGAAAGATCTTTCCCTGCTGAAGGCTCCAGAGAGTTGCTATGAGTCAGGCTAAACAATAGGAGCTAGATCAGGACTTCCCAGTGTGGCACCTGAGGATGCCATGGAGCCTGCTGCCACCTACCAGGTTGTTGTTTTTTAGCAAGTGGGAGGGGCTTTTGTCCAGGAGGCCTTCTTTGTGGCTGCTGGAGAGCTGATTGGCTGTAGAAATATTTAAAAACACTGCTTTGGCAGCAGCTGCCACCACTGCACAAGGATCTTCACTCTGTGACTAAAGGTGAGTTGTGTGTATCCTGGAAAATATTTCTAAACGATAATGTTCATTTTGAAAGGCATCATATTAAACAAAGCAGCTGCCTGAAATTTTAAAGGGTTCCTATTAGAGTTGTGTGTAACCTCAATCCTTGACATTTTGTGGTTGTAGGTTTTTATGGCTGGCTCCATCTCCTGCGGCAGCCATTTTGTGGTTCCACCCTCCACCTTGTATCAGAATTCCAAAGGTGACCACAGGGTCAAAAAGGTTAAAAAGTCAAGGTTTCCCTTGCTCGAAAACCAGTTGAATCCGACTCTAGGGGGCGGTGCTCATCTCTGTTTCCAAGCCGAAGGGCCAGCGCTGTCCGAAGATGTTTCCATGGTCATGTGGCCAGCATGACTAAACACCGGGCCACATGGAACACTGTTACCTTCCCACCGAAGTGGTACCTATTGATCTACTTGCAATTCTTACTTTCAAAATGCTAGGTTGGCAGGAGCTGGGGCCAGAGATGGGAGCTCACTCCATCACACGGCACTAGGGTCTCAAACTACCAAAGTACAGACCTTCTGGTCTGCAGCTCAGCGTCTTAACCTCTGAGCCACTGCGGCCCCTTTCAAAGAGGTTGAGCATACTCTAAAGAAGAAGAAGGGAAGAGAAGAAGAGATTGGGTTTATACCATGCCATTCACTCGGAGTCTCAGAGCAGCTTGCAGTCTCCTTTCCCTTCCCCTCCCCACAACAGACACCCCATGAGGTAGGTAGGGTTGAGAGGGCTCTGAGAGGACTGCCCTTGAGAGAACAGCTCTGAGAAAACTTGTGACTGACCCAAGTTCACACCAGCAGCTGCAGGTGGAGGAGTGGGGAAGCAAACCTGGTTCTCCCAGATTAGAGTCCACGCTCTTAACCACTACACCAAACTGGCACCAAGTAGTACTGAAACCCTTTATCAACTGCATTTATTGCTTTTTAAAGGCCTGTTTTATTTGCACATGACTAGGTCTGGGAGCTTTCTTGCTCCATTGTTTAGGTTCCAGGGTTTTAGAAATACAGGTATAACCCTCGTTATCTACAAGACGTCGTCACCAGAACTAAGAGAGCCACTCATTGCCTTGCGAGTGCCAGTGATGTAAGCATTGTTCTATTCAGGATATCCCTAAACCTTTGGTTGCCCAGAATCTAGAGTGAACAGTGAAGGAAGCCCTTCAGACTTCTTTGGCTTCCACTGAAGAAAGCTTCTATTGAAAACAGAACTAAATGGGAAGTCAGGGGGCCGGCCCCGAGATGCCCCACTGTAGCTACGGGCATGACCTTACCTTCCGTTCCATTGTATTTGAAAAAGTCTGCATGTACATGAAAGCTTAAAGGTGCCACTGGACTCTAAATTTGTTCCACTGCTTCAGACTAACACGGCTGACCACCTGGATGACCTTGGGCCACTCATAAATGTTTAATTTGTTAGATTCTCTTTTGGCATGTTATTCCTATTGGATATGTTTTAAGGATCAAATCTGTATTTATTTATTTTTACATGTACACCCCCTTCTCTGTTGCCAGTCCAATGTCATGCACTGTTGTAGTCTGATGGATTTTATAATGTCTGATCGGCTCAGTGTGGAATTCTACAGCATCTGCCTAAGAGAAGCCTCGGATTCCTCACCAACACTTCACATTTACACCTCTCCTGAGGGATCTATATTTAGGAATCCATTGATAAGAAGCCCAAGCGACAGACCAGTTCCACACTGAGGGCTAAATCTGAAGCACAGCTCAAACCTGAGGGCTAGAGAGAGTTTGCATATCTGCTCACATAAATCCATACAGTATAATTTGCTTTGCACTAATATAGTAGAAACTGGGTCACTATTGGTGGAGATGCTCCTCTTATAAAATAAGATGCTCCTCGTATAGTAATTGCTTTTTTTAAAAGCAGTATTTATAATGTATCAGTAGTTAACCAAGATTTCAGATGACAGATATCATTCTGTGTAATATAAACATATGCTTTGCCAACCCTGGCTTAGGAAATTCCTGGAGAGGGTGGCGTTCAGAGAACAGAAGGAACTCAGCAGGGTTGTGATGTCACAGAGCGTGCTCTCTGAAGCTGCCATTTCCTCCAGGGGAACTGATCTCTGTAGTCTGGAGGTCAGTTTTGATTCCAGGCGAACTCCAGGCCCCACCTTGAGTCTGGTAATAGGGTTGCCACCTCCACATTGGGCAATTCCTGGATATTTTGAGGGCGGAATTTGGGAAGGGAAGGGAGCTTAGCAGAGATGTAATGCCAAGGGTTGCCACACTCCGTGTAACACCTATATATCTCCTGCTCTGGAGAAAATGGCTACTTTGGAGGGTGGAGTCTTTGGCATTATACCCTGATGAGATCCCTCCCCTCCCCAAACCCAGCCCACCCCAGGCTCTACACCCCAATTCTCCCACGTTTTTACCAACACAGAGCTGGCAACCCTAGTGATGCCATGGAGTCCACCCTGTGGAGCAGCCATTTTCTCCAGGGGGTACTGATTTCTGTAGTCTGGAAATCAGTTAATTCCTGGAGCTATCCAGGCCCCACTTGTAGGCTTGCTGTCAAGCTCCATTGTCCACCATTGCCTCCTGCTGTCAATCTCCATTGCCCACCAATGCTCCGAGTGGTGGCTGAAGACCTCCCCCCCCAGCAACATCACCGCTGTTACTACATCAATTCTGGGTACAATCTAGAAGCGACAAAGGGCAGTTCCTGGAAATCTATGGCAACTCCATGGTAAAACCATAGAGTTTCTGGCAATTCCTAGAACTTTCCTTGTACCTGGATGTGATGTAACATCGGTGATGTAACCAATGTCTTGCCCACCCCCCTTGTCCCCACCTCCAGTCCTCTGGCTGTTGGCAGTCCTGGTTGGTAACTCGATATAGAAGTCATTGTGAAGAAAGTATCAATGTACCTTTTGTAAATTTATTAAGGTTGACTGTCATATCACATAACAGCCAGTTCCCGAAAGCTGAGCATACTTAACCTTTGTGATACAGAAACATCAATCACTTCTGAGGTTGGTCTGTGATACTACATTTCTTACACATCACTCATATCCAGATTTCCTCTTTGATGTTCCTATCAAAGTCTTGAGTTGTTCTTATCTTATGCAATTCAGTGTGCCCCTCCTTACATGTATTTTCTTCTCACTGTGTGTTAGATAAACTGGGATGGGGTGGACAAAAACAGCAGAAGAATTGCCCTAAACCATTGTTCCTCTTATCAAGCAATTTACAAAGAACACATCTGCCAAACTCCCAAGTCTGACAGCATAATCTCTGCTATACATATTTTTAAAAAGCAAAGTAAACGTAACCCGAATAAATCAGACAGACTATGTTTTGCTTTAACATTCATGGGCCCTGGTCACATGGAAAAGTTGCGGCGGGAGAGGCACGGATGGTGGGTGGATTATCCGGGCGTGATCACACCCCAACATCTGGGAAGTCAAGCACACCCATGGCTTACCGCCGACAATGCGCGTTAAAAAACTAATACCTCCAAGGTACTAGTAAACGTTTGCCACGGGCTGCCTCCAGACGCGGTGGTGTGATCGCGCCGGTGAGCGGCATTCCCCTCCGGTCCCTCGTCTACCCGCCGACGCCGAGGGGAGGACCCATGGTGTGCTGCCGGTGCGTCTGATCATGTAATCGCAGATCAAACTGTGCCAGGGGAATTAGCCACGCCTCCCCCCCGCGATATCCGGCCCGTGTGACCGGGACTATGTTTCTGTTGCATTTAGGAAAACTTGGCTATGTTCATTTGTACCTTGTGAGCCAGTTTGGTGTAGTGGTTAAGTGTGTGGACTCTAATGTGGGAGAACCAGGTTTGATTCCCCACTCCTCTACTTGCAGCTGCTGGATGACCTTGGGCAAGTTATAGTTCTGTCAGAGCTGTTCTTGGAAAAGAACAGTTCTGGAAAGAGCTCTCTCAGCCCCACCTACCTCACAGGGTGTCTGTTGTGGGGAGGGGAAGGGAAAGGAGTTTGTAAGCTGCTTTGAGACTCCAAGCGAAGGGCGGGGTATAAGTCCAATCTCCTCCTTCTTCAGTCAAGATGTCATCATAGTCTACCTTGAAGACATATGTCTACTGAGTGTCACCTATTTGGTTCTGTTTGGGTTTTTGAGCATCTTGATGGGTGGTTCTTTGAAAAAAACTAGATTTTACAGAACAAGGGAAATTCTTGCATTTGTGATTGCTCAGAATGCATCCCCCATGATGGTAACCAAGAAGACAAATCATATAGGTGGAAAACTTTCCATGATCTGCTAGTATTGTGGGAGCAGCCATAGAATCAGCCATGGGCAGACTGAGCTTTTACATCAATATTAACTGGGGAGTTCTTGGCACATACCTTGAACTCTGTGCATTCATTGAAACTCTGGAAGTTGCAAATAATTGCTGGATCTGGACCACGTGTGTTTTCTTATGTTGAGCCAATTGGGGGGGGGGAGGATCCTGATCTTGAGAAGAGCTAAATGTAGTGGATGAAAATAGTATCACTACATGACTCATTTTATTATTAATTAATTATCCCCTGCTTTTTTGCAGGAAAGTGAAATATATTCAACCAGCAGGCAGGAGCTTTCTGAACCTTGCTAGTGGGATGAAAGAGCGTGATGCATTTCATTGGCTTAGGATGTATGGTGTATTTAAATATTCATAGCCCCCAGTTTTGTAATACAGTAACTTCATAATAAACTATTTTGAAGAGAGGGTGATAGTGTGGAGCTTCCGATACAGCTAATGGATTTGAAAAGGATTCTAATGCACTGAGAAGGAACTGAATTGAGCTCTTGTGTGCCGAGGAGGATTATAAAATGTAATTAGGGAGCGGCAACAGCAGCAGGCCTCAGGCAGGGTCAGCTGATGTGTGGATGCTACAAACGGCCTTCTGTTTTGATAACGAGAAGACCTAGAAATGTTACCCGGGTTATAATTAATTTGCTAATCTAATGTGTTCTAGAGAAAGCTGCGTTGGGCTCTTTCTCTCTGACATGTAGTTTTCTGTGTGGAGGAAATGTTATGGGTAGAGGAACATTCCGTTATGTGAAGCTTCATCTGACTCTGAACTGATACATCCCAGAAATAGATTACTATTTCACGGAGAGCTTGGCCACTGCTAAACTGATGAACATTGACAGACTGAACTGAGTCTAAATTCCATTGGCAGGTCCTGCATAATGAGTTTTAGAAGCACTATTTTATGTTCTTGCTCATCTGGAGCTAAAAAGCTCCCAAAGAAGCATGTTGACGGAACAGATTATTCTCCTCCAGAGAAGGTTTGAATGTTCAAAGATCCATCAACGGAAGGAAGAATGTGTGAGTGGCAAAAAGAGGAACTTGCACATTTTTTCTTGTGGTGTTTGGTCACCCCTTGCATCCTAATGCAAGGAAGACAGGGAGGTTTCTAGTTTGCATTATGAGAGCATGAAAAGATGAAGCACAATTAACTCCTGATTGCTCAGTTGGTGCATCCTTGACCAGCTGACTCTGTGCTCGCCTTACTCAGTTGATAGCATTTTTAAAAAAAATAAAAAAATAAAAGAATGGTTACTTGACCAATTATCTTTTTCATGGATATCCAGTCTGTAAAGATGAGTTCATGCTAGATGACTCCAGCATTGGGTGATGTATGAAACAGTCACTGCTGAAGAAAGAAAATCACAGGCTGAACTTTCATATCATCTCTCTTCAGAGTAGATATAGTGCTCTTCCAGTGCAGCTAGACTATATGTACCCTTGGTGGTGTGGGAAAGTGCCATCGAGTTGCAGTTGGCTAATTGCGAGCCCATGGGGTTTCCAAGGCAAGAGATGTTCAGAGGTGGTTTGCCATTGCCTGCCTCTGTGTAGTGACTCTGGGCTTCCTTCATGGTCTTCCATGCAAATACTGGCCAGGGCTAGGGTTGCCAGGTCCCCTCGTCGCTCTGGTGGGGGGATTTGGGGAGGGGCGTTCCAGGGGTGGAAGGAGTTCACTTTGGCCTGCTGGTGAAAAGGGGGGTTCACTTTGGCCACCCAAATGGCTACACTGAGAGCATGGAAACTGCATGAACAAAAGTCATGCATGATAGGGGCTGTAATAAAGAGAGGAACTGGGCAAGATTTAGCAGAACAGCTGGAAGGATCCGACCCACTGAGTGTTGTCTTTGAGTGATATAAACATAAGTGAAGGAGTCCTAAGTAAGGATATAGGATGGTCAAGGAAAATGTAATGCATAGGATGAAAGATGTATCGCAGTGATATTCACTGACTTCGGTGCCACCTGTGGTCCTTAGCACTGTTCCCCAATGCAGCACCTGCTCCATGTCCCAGGAGAGTGGGCAAGGCCCTGGTGGGGCTTGTGGTTGGCAGCTGGTTCCACCTTGAAAACTGCAGTCAGAGGTACTGAATGATGGGTGAGTCTCAAGCCCCATGTTAGGTATGGAAGTTAAGAGCCCTTCAGTTCCAACAGCCCTTCCCTGTAGCATCTGTGCGCACAACCCTGCCCCTGGGCAGCTGCTGGGAGAAGAGCAAACTGGGCACACAGAAGAAGAAGTAGTAAAACCACCATAGAAGGCATTCAAGAAAAGAGTGACTGCCCACAGTGGAGTGGTGGTAATTTTAACTCCCCTTGCTCCATGACTAGCCTGCTCACCTTTGGGCATCTTGGCAGTCTCACTCTGTCACCTGAGCTGCTATGCTTCATGCTGAGAACAGAGAGTGAGAAGGCAGAGAGAGGAAAACCCTTCGCCTCACTCAAGGAGCATAAGGGCTGGCTAATTCAACAGTGGTGGGGAGAGACATGCTCAGAGGTACTCTGACAATTTAAAAAGTTACAGTTATATGTTCACTATCAACATCTATATCTTATATTGTTGTATGTATGTGTTTGGTGAGATGACACACAGGGCATACAGTAGTCATATGGCTGGCTCTTTTAGTCAATGGTAATTGCAAAAGTCAGTCTCCGCCAGTGCTCCCTCCAAGCTGTGGAGTCTTGTGAGCAAACATTCTACTTTGTGAGCTACTGGCATGAAAGTTGTGAGCGAGCGATTTGGCTGCTGCATCAGTTAGTTTGCTCTGGAGCCATCCTTCCTGAGCCAAGACAAAAATGTGTGAGCCGGAGGATAGAAAAACTGTGAGCTAGCTCACACTAACTCAGCTTAGAGGGAACACTGGTCTCTCCACAAGTCACACAGTGCGTGTCACTGCTGTATGGGTTGAGCAGGAGACCTGGGCTACAGAAAAGGCTCACCCTTAGCTGCCTGTGATAGCAGAGAGGTGTTTTGTCCATAATAACCATCTTCTCTATAGGACTGCACACAATGTTCTGCAAAAATTGCCGCTTTGTAAACAACGAAATTGGAATTAAAGGGTAGAAAATGGTTGGGCATAAGGTTGCGAACTCTGAGTTGGGAAATTCCTGGAGGTCGGGGGTGGGTGGGTGGGGGTGGGTGGAACCTTAGGAGGGTTTGGAGAGGATGGGGAGCTTAGCAGGGGGTAGTTCCATAAAATCTATCCTTCAGAGCAGCCACTTTCTTCCAGGGAAATGGATCTCCGTACTCTGGAGATCAGTTGTGATTCCAGGAGATGAGACTTCCAGGCCCCCACCTGTAGGCTGGCAATTCTCGCAAAGTATCCTTGCAGTTTCCATTTGGAAAATCACACTAGCTTCTGAAGGGATGAACATTCAGATCAAGAACTGGGAAAAAGAAGCAGCTTTGGGAAAAGGCAGTATTACATATAAATGTCATATTGGAAAGGAAGTACATTTTTAACAAGCATACTAAGAAATGTAAATAATTCGTGGCCTCCTGCTGGGTACAGGAGAAGGATCTGACCATTTTAAAATCCCATTCTGTCCTTTGGAAGAATGGAAAGCTTGTTATAAATTGTATCATTGATTTGGATGCCATAAAGCAAGGATTCCACTATGTGACTGAGCGCTGATGACCTTGAATATTAGCCCATTATCACTCTTGTGACTTCAGGTACCCATTTTGATATTCATGCTATGAGCACTTCTTGTCTGTGTGGAATGGTTATGGTTACAATCTCCCAGAAACAGAAAGGAAAGAAGTTTGAACTCTGGATAACAATGCTGAATGGCTAATCTTATCCTGACTCTGGTTATGCATAACTCATGCAGACTTCCATTCTAATTCCAAGACCCAAATTCTTTGATGGAATAAAAGGCAGGTTCCCCCCCCCCCAAGGTATCTGTCTTTGATTTTATTTCTAAGGTGTGACCTTTTGAAGACCCAGAGCATGAAAATGTGGTGAGATGCTTTGAAATCAAGGCCCACTCTTAAAGTCTGCAGTCAATAATGCAACAGATTTTAGTGGGCTGGTGGTTTTTTTCCTGAACAAATTCTGTTGGCCCTAATTGAAAACTGCCCCCAGGAAAAGAATATAGGCAGAGATCAGGCAGTTCAGCTATGAAGCACTATTAAAAAAAATGGAATGAATATACTGACTGTAAGCATTTTTAGAAGGGTAGGCCTAGTCTATTATTATTTTATTATGATTTATTATATCCAGCACCATCAGCATGCATAGCACTTTACAGAGATTCTTAAGCAAAAAACACGTATGGGACAATTTCTCCTGAGGAGCTTCTGAAATCAACAGTGAAGAATACATTGTGGAGAGGAAGGGAGGGAGGAATGAAGCAAAAGCAGATAACACAGGCTGCGGTCACACGCACTAAATAATCCACTTTTAATCCACTTTCCAACCAGATTTTGCCAGTTGACACAGTAAAATCCAGTTGGAATCCACTGAAAGTGGATTGAAAGTGGATTATTTAGTGTGTGTGATCGTCGACTACTGTCTTAAACCTGCCTATAGTATTAAGCAGTTAAGGCCAAAGGCCCTGTAGAAAAGGTGGGCTTTGAAGAAAGAGAGAAGTGGCAAGCATCACAGAAATCCCATACAATTGGGGGCAGGAAGTACAGTTGCTCACTGGCCAGCCTTCCATTTGCATGACCAGTTTAATTTCCCTTTTGGTTCATTGTCAGATGAGATTTTTTTCTGAAAATAATAATAATAATAATGGAGCGAACATAAGAGATGGTGGGTTTTAGAAGAAGAAGGGAAGAAGAGATTGGATTTATACCCCGCCCTTCACTCGGAGTCTCAGAGCGGCTTACAAACTCCTTTCCCTTCCCCTCCCCACAACAGACACCCTGTGAGGTAGGTGGGGCTGAGAGCACTTTCAAGGACAGCTCTTGTCAGAACTATGGCTTGCCCAAGGTCATCCAACAGCTGCAAGTGGAGGAGGGGGGAATCAAACCCGATTCCTCCAGATGAGAGTCTGCACACTTAACCACTACACCAAACTGGTTCATGCCTTGTAAGGCAAAGGAATTTTTTTTAGCACTGCACCTTTATGATCAGGAGTGATCTGTTGGTTAGCTTTGCTTCAAGTGTGTGAGAGAAACCGCACAGTGTAAGTGAGAGGCACACTACGACTTCCCAAATACAGAGCAGATTGTATCCCATCCTCTGTGAGTGGATTCTATCATCTCTATAATAAAATCTTTTTGCCCTTTCTCTCCACAGCTCGCAGCATGACTTGAAAAGCTACTGCTCAGGATCAGGAAACATTCCTGAACATAATTCCATGCAGCACTGGGGGAGGGGAGTGCACAGTAATGAGTGGGGATTGGACACCCCCATAAACTTGTGCAGGATGATCAAGCTGGATGTGAGAGCTTCCAATAATGTCCACAATCACGTAGTGAGTAAATTTCAGTGGACTTTAAGACGTTCACTATTGCACTGATTGTCATTATTTATCACCATGTTTTTGCATATGCTTATTTTTAAGAGTATTTTTGCACATGATGAAATGTACTTCTGAATGTTGGGAGATCTTGTTGCAAGGAAGTTTAAGATTTCAGGGGAAAGTCACCCAAATGACAACTGTTTTCAATAATAAATGATTGAACAAAACCATCCCTCCAGCTGAATGCTGCGAGTTTAGATTACTGATTCCCCACCAATGGCCTTAGATGTCACTATCTTTTAATGGAGGACTTCCACTGCTAAAGCTGATGCTTCATAGAATTCTTATGAAAAAGAATGAGACATCATTTTATGCACACTAAAATTATTATTGAAATGGTGACCAAGGCTTAGCAAGGCTGTTCTGTCACTCATCCAGTCATTAGAAGGACTTATTCCTTCAAAAGCAAAGCTTCCATAGCATTAAAGTAAAGCTGCTTGTGAAAATAAAGTCATCAGTTCAATACAAAAGCAAACCTAAGTAAGATCAACGAGGCAAGTGCTACGGGCAGTTTAAAATTATGATCAAATCAGGGAGAGCTTTGAAACTGATAGAGGGGAAACAGATGAGTTGCCTTGCCATACTTGTCCTTGATAGACATTTAGGAAAGGTCTCCATCTGCCAAGAAAAGATTCTCTGTAAGATTTTCACTAAGAAAATATCTCCCTTTTCTAAGGTGCTACCTTGATTTTTGCAAGATCTGTAGGGGAGAAAAGATACATGTTTTATACGGCAGAGCAATAGATTATACTGTGTTTATAGTTCATACTGTGTTTATCACAGGCACATGGAATGATGCAGTTGCTGTGTGTGTGTGTGTGTGTGTGTGTGTGTGTAACGTAGCATCAAGGCGAAGCTGACTTATGGCGACCCCATAGGGCTTTAAAAGCAAGAGACAAACAGAGGTGGATTGCTGTTGCCTGCCTCTGCGTAGCAATTCTTTACTTTCTTGGTGGTCTCCCATCCAAGTACTAACCAGGGCTGACCCGTGTTTGCTTCTGAGATCTGACGAGACCAGTCTGGTCTACTAGATGACAATATCACCCCACCTCCCAATCCCCAGTCACTGCAATTGTAAACAGTCACACCCTTCTAAATCAATTGAAGTCAATGGGCTTAGAAAGGTGTCACTTTACTACGGAATGCATTCTTAGTTTCTGACTAAGGGGAAATTTGCTTTTAAGGGAAAATTTGCAATATTTGTTCCCAGTACAGTTCTCCTGGAGATGTCTGCTTTGATCAGATGCTGTGGCACACACACAAAAAAAATCACTTTATACGTATAGCAAAACATATTGGGTGCATTCAGATGGGGCATTTACAATGGTATAGGTGCCGGTTGGAATCGATGTACTTACCGGCATTCACATATAGAACATCTGCCTTCTGTCCCTAACCGTTGCAAAGAGCTTTAAACTGGTGTATTCTGCTACTAGGTCCCCAAGTGGTGGTAACCGCTTTACCCCCCCTCTGATCGCTCTCCACCGTTGTAGAGCCATTTCCGTTTGGAAGCCTGAAGCTTTCGCTTTTCGCCCGCCATTTTTTTTGTTAGGTCGGTGATATGCATTTGGGCGAAGCTTCACCCCAGCGTTTGTTTTTTTAAAAAAAGAAAAAGGTCCTTAGTTTAAGGTTTTAGAGTAGTCCGGGACCTCAGGGAGGCCAGTTTGGTCTTTAAACTTTAAAGGTAAGTCCTCTCTTCAGGGCATGCTTTTCGGGATGGGGTGTTTTGTGCATACGCGAAGATCGCCATTCGGTGGATGGCTGCCTATGCGCATGCGCAAACTGAGTTTAAAAAAACCAACGCCCGCTGTGTGTGAACGGGCATACAGTGATGGGCTCCGCAGACAGGAGGTAAGTGTGATCGCGTTTCAGCTGGCATAAACTGCACCGGTTGGAACTGGTGCACTTTATGCCGGTTGAAACACCTCGTCTGAACGCACCGATAGTGTCATAGTTCACCATCAAATTGAGTTTCAGGCCTTAACAAGCTTGCACCAGCCCAGCCCTGGATGTCTAGCTCAAAGGAGCTACAATAAAGTTAGGCTGGGGACAATGTATCAGTTTGCCATCAGAATGAGCATTATTACTGATCTATTATACACTGTCCTCCTCATGTGTTCTTGGAGACATGCTTACCGTCTCATGATCTATCTATTACCATCTCATGATCCTGCAGCATTGTAATTGTTGAAAAGATTATGGGTTTTCTCTCTAGGCACGTAAAGAATGTGCTTCACAGTACGAAGCCTTGACAGGTTTTGTTTTGTTTTTGATTGTAACTGAAGAGCAATCTTGGAAAGTAGTAACTTTGAACAGAGGAGTTTTCCATAGGGTTCCATTTGCCTGATTTCATCTGTAAATATGCATCTGGAACAGTGCAGTGGGATTAGTACTGAGTGAGAAATGGCTGGAGGAGATGTATCAAACAGTAGTTTATCCCATTCCTTCTTCACTCAAAATCAAATTCTTGAAGGGGATGCTTTTTATTTAACAATTATTAGGTGTGTTTTATATATATTGGCAATTGTTGATGTGAACTTCCAATGAAAGCTTGCCCGGATTAGGTTCCATGAAATTCAGTTTACCATGGTCCACTGAGTCCAAAACATGGCATTCCAGTTTGGTTTTCTGAACGTAACAAAACCGAAGATTGGCAGAGAACATCATCATGCAGTTGAGTGCAGATGGCTACCATCAGTGGCTACCAGCCATGGTTAGGAAAGGGAGTGTCCACATACAGAGGCAGCAAACCTCTGTTGGTACCTCTATGCCCTATTGCTTGGCCCTTCAGGTGTAACTTGCTGGCTTCTGTGTGTACAGGTCACACCGCTGCCACCATGTACAGGTATTTGCCACCCAAGCCAGTCCAGGGATGGGAGGCAATTCTGTACTTTTACAGTACATTAAACAACAAACCCAGAGGTAGGCTATACCCTCTCAGGTTTTCAGAACAATATGCCACCAGAACCTCTTTTCACTGGTCCCTGCCTTTACTAAGGGAGAGATTCCAAACCCTTAGTTAGCATCTGGGATTTAACACAATAGCAACTCAGTCAGAGATGCACACTCTTACCAAGGTAGCGTATGTGGTCAGGGTTAGCCACCAGATTTAGACTTGGAACTCAGGTACAACATCAGAGACCATTTAGAAACAAGAATAATTTTTTATTCAGTACAGAGCTTAACACAGACTACCAGAGTTACCAAAATAACAAGCCTAAGGCGATTTGCCTTAACTACACAGTAAAAGATACATATTTACCAAGTCAGGATATCATCCAAGAGTTCAAGATTGTCCATTGTGATAATCCAGTTAGCACCAAGGGATTTTGAGTAGGAATCCCATCTTGTGCAAGCATGCATCCAGTTCACAAAGCCACCCTTTGTCCCTCAAGGGCTGCATTTCAGGTGCAATAAAACAAGCAGAGAGAGCAGGAGCAGAGAGCAAGAGCTAAGAGAGAGCACATTCCCATAGGAATCAAACAATTATAGCCAGATTCCAGTCACAAATTAGATGTGGCTATTAGCCAATTGTGAGTGGGCATGGGAAGTGCCCAATTGTTGGTTGTCATAGCTACGTGTGGGGATAGGCTAGAAGTTTGGGAACTCCTCCTGCAGTCAGGTGACCCAGCTTCTAGCTTCTCCATCGCCTACGTGACTTTTTGCATGTGAGGCAGAGCCAGGGGCCATCAGGTCTGCCTCTTCCCTTAGAAGTGTGAAAGAATGTGTGGTTATATGGCATGGTTATAAAGTTTCTCTGGCCAAATGGTCGGCCATTTGGCTTGCGAGAGGAAATAAGACACAGCATGTTATCAGAATGGAATCACAGGAGAAGGCATGGATTATAGAAAGCAGAAAGCAAAATTTCTATACACTGTGTGAAACAGTATTCTGGACTAGATGGACCACTGCCTTATTTCCAGGCCAAACCTATATTTGCGAGAGGGATCTTTTGACTCTTACTCTGGGAATGATACTTCCTGGAAAAGAAAAGAAAGAACTTGGACACCAGGTTCATACATTTTATGGGATTTTATTAGTACATAAGCTCTAACAAGGATTTTCTCTTTTAATCACATTCTGAATTTCCAGATCATACTCCAGCACAGAAAAATACATTGAGAGCATGTAGCTTAGCTTCACCTAATATATCCTTGCCTATGTTGAAACATTAATTTTGCTTGAAACAGCAAAAAGCATAAGCAGCATGGAGCATGGTAAGCATGGAGCACATTCAAAGTTGGCCCAAAGGTGGCTTGGTGGGAAAAGGCCTTACTTCCACGAGGTTTTTCTTCAGATGACTATCTGAAAGACAAGAAGTGAGGGAGGCTTTGGGTCCTCTCTGACTGACTCCCATTGGATATTCCCCTATTCTTATATTCTATTCAGTTTGTCTTCCCAATCTTCTAACCCAATCAGATTCTTACAATTACTTTTGGATTTCTGCCAACTTGCTAACATCATTATTGGCAAAAATTATCATATGGTCATGGAAAACATGACCATATGTCTGGGTTTCCCCTTGTCAAGGATGCCCCAACTCTACTAAGCCAAGTTGTCCTGTGCTGGAACCATTCTTAAACCCACTTACTTTGGCCCAGAACTGTCGACATCTCCTGTCTCCTGACAGCATCCATTTTAGAATCAAATCTTCTATGACACTCATTCTTCTTTATTCCTTAGTACCCCTTCAGGAGTTCCTGATTACTATACTATAGTGTCTAGTGTGCTTAACATAAATGTGTATTATATGCAAGCATGTATAGCATTAATCTGTATGGCATAGCATAGCTTCATGATTTATGGTTACATGTAGCATTCAAAATACATTGCCAAGCAATTTCAAACAAAGAAGGTGGAGAAAGAGGCCTGTGTGCCATTCTGCTTTGGTCAATGTTCAAATCTGTCCCAAAACTTTCTCCTCCCACTTTGCTATTCAAACTCCATCATCTCATCAGCTGTCTGGTCATGAAGACTTTTATGGAAACTTAAATTCATTTCTTAAGGAAAAGAAATTTTATTTTATTTCCCCTTTCCTTGGAAAACCAGCAGTTTTCCTTTAGAACTCTTTTTAAAAGTTTGAAATCTATCTCAGCTGGCAAAGGTTTCTCCTTCTCTGGCCTGGTTCCTGAAGCTTAGGAAAGTTGGCATCATGAATCCTGCTAATCATTAACCTTTGTTTAGCTTCCCACAGAGCCTGTCTGATTTCTGTTAGGAAAATTAAACTGCAGTTAAGCTATTATGATGGCTTAAGTGAGGTTCCCTTTCCTTCTACATTTCTCTGTCCATCTCCTCAAGGTGCTTGTTTAAATCTTTAAGGTGTATTAGAGGACTGCTGGCAAGGCAATTTTTGTGCACTTATCAGCCAGTAAATCTCATTCAGTGCATCATCAGGGCAGTTTCCAAAGCGTGTACACTGAAACATATTTTGTATTCTCATGCTGTATTTGCATATCATGGCTACACTGCACATTTGATTTAAGAATGTCCTACTTTCACGTTCTGTCATATCCCCACAAAAAGCATCCTATCCTATTACCATGGGCTCAGTAAGCTAACTTAAGTGTTGTCCCAGGCACTGCTGGCAGTGAGCAATTGCCTGTCACCACGACCCATTGCCCACCACCCAGTGCCTCAGAACCCTTCTCAACCCACTGTGTTGACAAGCACATGATGGGCTGTTCAGGAGATGACCTTTGCTATGCACAAAGCCTCAGAATGCTTGCAACTCTTCCCTACATACTGTGAACAACCTGCCCCATTCTTGTCAACCAAATTATGGGCTAACCAGGCAAAGGCCCCCTAGAGACATTGTAAAGCCGATGAAAAGGGGTTCTCCAAAAGCCAGTAAGGGGAATCCTAAAAATTCCTCTTTGGCGCTGAAGCAACCATCTTATCCCATGGGATTTGGGGGGGTGGGATGGGGGGGTAGCAGCACTCAGCAAATGCCTGCACAAGAGGAGTGGAGATCTGTTTTATCAGCTTGTTTTATTCAGCCTTTGGCTGAAGAACTCCAGCCTCAGTCAATGCAACCATGTGCTTCATTGGAACTGGAGAGGGGGGTTGGACAACAGGATCAATAGCTAGACTACTGTGAATGCGTTTCTAAAGGTTATTCATAAATTCCTGAATTAAAAACTGTAAAGAGTTTTGGAAACACCTGATGAACTTTATGATGAAGCCTTGTAAACATTTTAAAAATATGATAACTAAAGTTTTAAAGACCTAAGAGTTTCCTGATACATGTATGTATGTATGTATATGCACCTTTATGAATTGGATAGCAGGGAGAATTGCAGTGTGTCTGATGGATGCTGTGGCGAAACGGGAACCCACCCTCAGCCCTGGGTGACCGAGGTGTCGTTCTGTGGCTTGCAAGCCCCCGTTTTGTCCTTCCCACCCTCCTTGGTGGGGCTATTCCTCTTCGTTCCGGCTGCCACCACTCACTGAATTAAGTCACCGCTTTCCTTGAGGGACAGTGAGACCCCTCTGGCTAAATTTCCCACCTCGGGAAATGGTTATCTCAATGTTTGGGCGCCCCCTGGAGGGTTGGCAACCCACCAGTTTTAGGCCCGTTTAAGTCCCCTGGCCTTCCTTTGCCCCTGGTAACGTGTAGAGCGGGGGAGTCTAGGTTGAGGCACACCAGGCTTTTTAAACTCAACAAAGGAAGATTTATTGAACTATATACATTTTTGGGCATAGAAAATAAACTCAGGCACTTCAACACAACCTGGGCATACAAAACAAACAGAATCAAAACGCAAGACTTCTGTCCCTACCACACACCCTCTCTACCTCGGTAGTGGATTGCGGCCTCAGGCCAGGATTTGCGTTTTCCTCTCTGGTTGTGGAGAGAAACTCCAGCCCTTCTCCACGGAACTGGCCACCAGCACTGCCACCCTCCTGGCTCTCCACCACGGTCAATAGTGGCCTGGATTGCCCTCAGAGTCTCTGGTGACAGGAGTCCCACCTGCGCTCTTCCTTAAGCCTGCCGTCCATGCTGAAGACCAGGCTGAGACTGACCTTTTCCCTCAGGAGCCAAACAGTCACTCTCTCCCTGGCCCCACCCCTTTGCTCTGTCCCTCTTTTCCCGCTCTTTCCCCCCAAGGGATGCTGGGAAGTGTAGGCAAGGAGGTATGGCAGCTCCATTGTTCTCTATGGAGTACCCCCCCACACACACATAAGGAACTACCAGGCTGGTATCCGTTTTAAGGCCTGGCAGCCATTTCGTCACAGATGCCCATCTGTTGGCATTGGACATTTCATATCTGGCATGGAATTGAGGGTTTTTAAAAAATCGATTTACTCTACTGCATAGCCCATCCTTCCTAATACCTTCCTAACATAAAATATTTACATTTAATCCTTAGAATCATAGAGTTGGAAGGGACTTCCAGGATCATCTAGTCCAATCCCCTGCACAACTCTTCTACCCCCAGTGACCCCTGTTCCATGCCCAGAAGATGACAAAAAACCTCCAGGATCCTCACTGGCCTGGAGAAAAATTGCTTCCTGACACCAAAGTGGCAATCAGCATTTCCCTGGGCATGTAAGAAAGGGCCACAAGAACTAAGCACTGATGCAACCCTTCCTGCCTTCCCTCTCATGATCTGCCTAAGTTCACAGAATCAGCATTGCTGTCAGATGGCCACCTAGCCTCTGTTCGAAAACCTCTAAAGGAGAGCCACCCACCTCCCGAGGAAGCCTGTTCCACTGAGGAACTGCTCTAACTGTCAGGAAGTTCTTCATGTCAGTCTCCTTACCTAAAGTGATTGTCGAAGTTGTGAGTGTTTTCACTAGCCTTAAAATCTAGAAAGCTTTTCTTCCAAAATATGAAATAATTCTTGGAATTCTGTTAATTCTTGGAATTCTGTTAAGAAAACTGGTTTGATGGCAACATGTAGTTCATGGGCATTCATTCATATTGCAAAAAGGAGAGTAAAAACTTTATAAAACAGATAAAAGAAAATAAAGGGGTTATAAAGGGAACAGGTTTGTAGTAAAATTGAACTGATCAGGACGACACTTTTTATAAAGGAAACTGGGTTGAAGTTTTAATGTCTGGAAAATTTTAGGCAGGTTTTTAATGTTGCATTGCTTATTTTTTTGCATTGTTTTCTGATTTTATAGTCTGCCGATCAGGGGTCATTTCGTAGAAAAAGAGCTAGGGGAACTCATTAGCATAACTCATTAGCATATGCCACACCCCTTGACATCAGAGGCCCAGCGGTGGACCTGCAAGGCCAGCGGGAGTGCGAGGAAGCCCCGCCAAGGGGTGGGGAGAGGCAGGGAGGAAGCAACTTACTCTCCCTCTTCTCCTGCCTCCTCCTGGCTGAATGAGGGCTGGAAGCGGGGCAGACGGGAGCAGGGGGCGGGGCTTCGTCATGTGCACCTCACCCGGGGGAACTGCGTTCCCTCGCGTTCCCCCCCAAAATGACCTCTGCTGCCGATTCTCACCAAGAAAGGCAGACAATAAATGACGTAAATAAAATAAATTTGGGGAAGATGTCTTATACCCTTTCTGATCTTTCTTGGTGGTTTGCTCAATCAGAACTCTTATCAATATTAATCTCAAGATCTTCATATTAGGCTTAGATCTTGTTCCATACAGTTAAATTTGGGACAAACTGGTTTTGGCTAGAGAAAGATCTCTTGAAGTCTAATATTTCTGCGAAATAAATGCAAATAGCAAACACTTTGGAAGTTCAAACTCACTGTGGAGCAAATGTTGTGCCATGTGATTTGCAATGCTGGCCCTGTAGGGCTCTTTTTGCCTTTTGACGGAGACGTCAGATAAAGACAGTATATAGCTGGCACCATTTGTGTTCTCCTGGCATCCATCACACGAGTAAAACAGATGAACTTGGCTTGGTGTCTCCATTAGATTTCAGTTTGGCTTATTAAATGACGCTAATAGGCTGGAGATTTATTTTCACTTCTTCTCTTAAGGAAGCCTGCAGTGTTCCACCTGATGTGGTTACTAAACCTTGCTGCTAAGGAGTACTATGGTGTAAACAAAAGATTGACAACCACACATGGAATGGTCCAACAGAACTTCATCCAGATTCAGATGCATTGTGAAGACCCTTCCCTCCTTGTGACTGGCCAATCTTCAGATTTACCCGTCAGCATCTTTGCAACCCATCATGGCTGTCCATAAAGAAACCATAAAATAGTGGCTCCAAAATAGGGTTGCTAACTTTGGCTTGGGAAACTCCTCAAGATTTGGATAGCCCAGGCAAGCTCAATCCTGTCAGATCCCGGAAGCTAAGCAGAGCTGACTCTGGAAAACACTTGGAAGGGTGACCTCCATGGAATACCAGGGCCAGGACGCATAGGCAGGCTAATCAAGCCACCTCTCTGAAAAACATCCAAGCCCCCAGTAGTAGTAGTAGGAGATTGGATTTATACCCCGCCCTTCACTACCCAAAGGTGTCTCAGAGCGGCTTACAAACTCCTTTCCCTTCCCTTCCCTTCCCTTCCCCACAACAGACACCCTATGAGGTAGGTGGGGCTGAGAGAGCACTTGACAGAAACTGCTACTGCTCTTTTTCAAGAACAGCTCTTATCAGAACTATGACTTGCCCAAGGTCATCCAGCCAGGTGCAAGTGGAGGAGTGGGGAATCAAACCCGGTTCTCCCAGATTAGAGTCCGCGCACTTAACCACTACACCAAACTGGTGCAATCAATTATGACTTCCAGGCAAGCACACACACACACACACACACACACACTGCGAGCAACCTTCAGGATACTGGGGGGGGGGGTCAAAGCCCTGTTAAAACAGTATTGCGCAATGCAATGACATCACTTCCAGCTGCATACTTGGAACTGATGTCACTGCCTCAAATGACACTCTAGGACACTGGTGGCGAACCTATGGCACAGGTGCCAGAGGTGGCACTCAGAGCCCTCTCTGTGGGCACATGTGCCATCACCCCAGCCAGGCCCAGACCATCATAAAAGTGTCGAATTCTCTGCCAAATAATTTTAAGTAAATGAAAGCATTTGGGATTGCTTTCCTTACTTTGTTTGGATCATCTTAAGTTAATGTATGGGTTGTTGTTTTTAAAAGTAAAACCTCAGTATTCAGGTTAAATTGCTGTGTTGGCACTTTGTGATAAATAAGTGGGTTTTGGGTCGCAGTTTGGGCACTCGGTCTCTAAAAGGTTCGCCATCACTGCTCTAGGAAAACCATAGCAGTCAGAGGAATTCCTAGAGCATCATGTAACATGTTGACATCATTTCTGGATATGCAGCCAAAAGTGATGCTGTTTTGCCCCTCAGTTTCTCTGTCCTATCACATGGCAGCAATGGATGGATCTCCAGGGCAGGAAGTTGCCCATCATAGCAGGCAACCTGATCACCCTGTGCTTCAGACAAGTAGGGTGGGCTGGCTGAATGTTCCTTCATACAAAAGAAATATTTGGGCACAGAGCACAATTCCAGGGATAGGGAGTCTGACTTTCCCTGTTAACAGGGATCCCCCCCCCCCAATCAGTATCATACTATTTTTGTAAAGAATGTATTTATTCATTCATTTATTTAAAAATGCGATCTTTGCGCATGCTCAACCCCCCCCCATTACATTTAAACTTTAAAGGTAAGGACTTACCTTTAAAGTTTAAAGCCCAAACTGGCCTCCCTTAAGTCCTGGACTCCTCCGGGAAGTTAAACTAAGGGCTTTAAAAAAAAACAAAAAACGCTCAGGGCGAAGCTTCGCCCGAGCGCATATCGCTTAGAGTAAAAAAAAATGGTGGTGGTGGGGAAATGGCTAGGCACCGGTGGAGAGCGATCAGACGCCGGTGTACATCGGAAGGCACCGCTGCACTCAGGACACG
>NW_015171572.1:345459-349128 GCF_001447785.1 Gekko japonicus | reverse complement strand
AGGGACAGGAGGCAGATGTGCCCCGTCTGAACGCCGGTGAGTACAACGGTTGGAACCGGCACCCTAACCGATGTAAAGCCCCCGTCTGAATCTCTTGAGTTTCACAAGCAGAATCTCTTGAGTTTCACAAGTACTGTCTGCCCAAATGGCATGGAAAGTTTTAATAACACTGCTTGCTTCTGTATCAGACACTTTTGAAACCATAACTGTTGCAGCCAATCAAAAGAGGCCAGGGGGTCACCTCTTCAGATCCTTCCTCTTTGACCCACTACGTGTCAATGTCGTTTCCACTCTGACATCAGCCTCTGCAGTCCAGACCATGCTATGCCAACAGCATGGAATAGATAGGCTGCAGAAATGTGTCTGCCAAACAAGTAGGACTGGATGGCTCAAGTCAGAAAGCCAAGTCACGATGGCCCAGGAAGGCATCCCCTAAGGCTCTCTAGCCAGCTAAAATAAAGGAGAATGCCCATCTAACTGAAAAAGCGGGAATCCATTAGACAATGACCTTAACAAACCACTGAGTCATTCCAAAGGAAATGTTGTTGGATGTTATGCTTGGCCATCCATACGATCTCTCCAAGGGCTTTTTGACTTCTTACGGTTCAGCAAACTTAGCATTGCCACTATGGGCACACTCAGCAGAGGGCTGCAGTCAATCCAAGCTCTCTGCTGAATGCCCCTGTATGACTGACATATTTTCAGCAGTTGTCCATCATAGACATACTTTACACTTCTATAACATTAGCTGTATATCTAAAACTATCGTGTGTGAATGTTTCAGTAATCCTTGGGAAAATGTGCTTCTTCCAATTACTGATTATAATCCTGACCCCTGAATATTAGCAATTAGTTCTCCCACCAGCAATGTAATTAGATTGCCTGCATACTGTGGTTCTATTGAAGCTGCAAAACAAGCCCCTTCTTTAGAGCCTTCGGTTGTCTTGTCTGTGTTTCAGTGTTGCTTTGGTTTCCCTCCAAAGGACAATTCCCTTTATAGTCCCCGTCTCATCCCAAATGGCTAATACTCTTCAATGTGACCCCTGGAACTTTTGCCCAAAGGCTGGCTGTTTCAGAGAGGCAGGTCCTGTTCCTCCCCTACTCACAGCTCTCGTGCTGATAACACAGAATAAAAACACAGCAAGTGTCATGGAGATAACATAGAAGCACATTTGATCTTCCTCTCCTATGGACAAGAAGAAGCTGGCTCTCAAGAGCAGTCCCACTCTGTGGCTACTCTCATGCTTATCTGCTGGCGTAGTTAATAGGGAACCTTGCGGGGGGGGGAGACTTTGGGGCTGACTTTGCCTGCAATATTCACACAGCTTCACTAATTTTGAAAAATTCACTTTTGCCACTTTAGAGGTAATCCATGAAAGGTCTCTTCCTGCAGACGGCAATAAATCATAGCCTCCACTAAAAGCTTCGATGTCACTGGAAATTTATTGCGCGGAGCTGCTAGTGGACTTAAAAGCCATTTCACGTGTCTTATTACTTCAGTCATCTAATTTATGGGCTTCAGCCACCATTGTAGTTGGAAAAGTGTTTTCCTTCATCTGATTAATATGATCTCTGAACTTCCATTTATTTTATTTATATACTTTGCACCAGATCCTTCCTTTTTTTCTTTCTAATAAGGAGTAAACAAGGAGTGTTTGTTTGCATTACCATAAAAGCGTTCAAACAGCCCTTCAAAACAATACTTCCAGTAAACCTATAGTTTTGTGCCACTCTAAATGTCTTGCATCTTCTCTGGCTGAAAAACTAGGAGAGAGTACTAAAAAGAGTTGTTAACTTTCTTGTATCTGTACAAGAGAAGGATCCACAAGGACTAGCAAGGGAGAAGAAATGCCACCTTCTGCCCCTCTTCCCTCTTGCTGCTCTGGCTCAGCTTGTCCACCCTCCCCTGGCTGCATCTCCACTTTCTGCCTGTCCTGAGATCACCACACCCAACTGTCCGCTCAGTCCTTTCTCCCCCAGCTACTCACCTCAGGGGTGCTCTCATCCAGCAAGCTGTTCCAGCAAGAGCCAGTTTGGTGTAGTGGTTAAGTGCGTGGACTCTAATCTGGGAGAACTGGGTTTGATTCCCCACTCCTCCACCTCCACCTGGCTGGATGACCTTGGGCAAGCTGTAGCTCTGATAAGAGCTGTTCTTGAAAAAGAGCAGTTTCTGTCAGAGCTCTCTCAGCCCCACCTACCTCACAGGGTATCTGTTGTGGGGAGGGGAAGGGAAAGGAGTTTGTAAGCCGCTCTGAGACTCCAAGTGAAGGGCAGGGTATAAATCCAATCTCTTCTTCTTCTTCTTCTTCTTCTTCTTCTTCTTCTTCTTCTTCTTCTTCTTCTTCTTTTGGCAAAGATTGGGAGCAGAAAGGAAAGGCCCTCTATGGTTAGAGTGATAAAGGTGGACCTAGTTTTTCTCAGTTGTAGCTGCACTTGTCAAAAGTTGTCATAGCTGAGAAATTATGCCCTGGGAAAGAAGAAGCTGTCATCGACTCCCATATCTTTCCTGTGGAAGGCCAAAATGAGGCAACCTTATTAAATCACAGATAAGGTAAGCCTAAGTAATAAACATCAAGAGCCTGGCATTCAGGGTGCTGTGTGGTAGTGTCAGCAAGCTGCCATACGGTGGTGTGTTCTTTTCTGTGTGTCACATTGTGCCCTGTCCATCCCCCCCTGTATTCTCCTGTGTAGGTGTTTACTGTCTTTTGCTTGCTACATCTGCGGAACTGCTCAAGGTCAACCAGCTGGAGGTGGGATGGAGTTATGGCGTTGCTTCGCTTATTATGTATTTCATGCCTGAGAACTGAACTTATGTTTATTTTGTAGAACCGCTGTGTTCCCAAAGAATTGGGTGCTCATTTTATCTGCCTTCCCGCCAGCGGGAATTAGACTCATTGGTCCTACTCAGGTTCAAGTTCCTTTATTATGGTTCCCTATGAGACTTGTAGTCATTCCTAACAATTCTTGTGTTCCTGATCTAACCATCGCTTTATAATAAACTATCTTTGTTCATCAAACATGGATTTATTTTAAATGCATGGGGAATCAGACATTTTGTTAGGAATCCCCTTTTTCTTCATCACCCTGAGTCTGAGAGATCATGAGCGGGGCCGAGGAGAACCTACCAACAATGGAGGGGTCCACACCGGTAACCTCCAGTCCCCCTACCACCACAGCTATGTCGGTACCGGTCTCGGTGCCAGCGACGGGAGCGGTGGGGGGAGCCGTGCTGAAATCCGCACCCCTCGCGTGGCCACCTCCGACCCCTTCTAAATGGGGTAAAGGAGCAGCACCCACCTGGGACGACTGGACTAGGTTTGACTCGCGGAGCACACGTGAAACTTTTTCGCACCACGGGAGTGGGCTCCGTGAGAGTCTGTATGACCAAGGGCTGTACCGAGGAAGGAACCCCGGCGTCCCTGGGAGTTGGCCCGGAGGGGAGGAAGACCTCTTGGGCATGGACTGGCCGGACGAGAGGGAGAGCTGACCGGTATTGGCTGGGGAGCATGAGGCAATGGGAGACCGACTCGAGGACATCGACCAGACCATGCAACAGCTGATGCGGACAGTAGCTGATGTCTTTGACGCATTGCCGAGAATGATAGACATCCGTATCGCAGAAGCGGCAGCGGCACAAGCTCTCCAGCAACCACTACAACCACCATTAAT
>NW_015171572.1:344403-344877 GCF_001447785.1 Gekko japonicus | reverse complement strand
CGCCTTCAGACATTACGCCTGGACACAGCAGCCAGCGGAAGGAAGGTGAGCCAGGCTCCCACCCCGAAACCGAGAACCCCGCGACTGTCGGAAGCAGCGCGAGACCTACGGATGAGAATGGGGCTCTGCCTGAAATGTGGGGAGAAGGGCCACTTCGCCGCAGATTGTGGTGCTCGCCAAACGAGGGAAAAAGCTCCACTGTCCAAAGACAAGCCCAAATTTTCCAAAGCACTGCAAGCGGTGCCGGAAACCAACCGGGAAGATTCAGCGGATTCGGAACTAGAGGTGTCGGGAAATGAAAACGTCCTGTTGTAAGAGAGGCGCAACAACGGGACATTGCTTCGGAGGTGCCTTTAGTGGTGAGAGAAACCCCCTCGCTTTTCTTCGTGAATGTGTCTTTAATTAACCCGATCCTGGGGACCCATGTGCGGGTAAAAGCACTTATTGACTCGGGATGTGGGAGAGACTTAATTA
>NW_015171572.1:343709-344123 GCF_001447785.1 Gekko japonicus | reverse complement strand
GTCTGGAAGGGTTAGTGGGGTAGTCCTCTCGCCGTGAATTTTCCTTGTGGAGTTCTGACTCCAGAAGATATGGCTTCCCTCCCCCCGGAATACCATGATCTAGCTCCGGTGTTTGGGGAGGCAGAGGCTGACGAGTTGCCCCCCCATCGTAAGACTGACTGTAGCATTGAGATCCTTCCGGGGTGCAAACTTCCGAAGGGTAAAATTTACGCGATGGGGCCCGCAGAGAAAGAGGATTTGCGGAAGTTCATTGATAAGAACTTGGCCAGGGGATTCATCAGACCGGCATCCTCCCCCTTTGCCGCGCCCGTCCTGTTCCGGAAAAAGAAGGACGGGGGCTTGCGTTTGTGCACGGATTACAGGGGACTGAACGCTATTTCAACTTCAAATGCATACCCCCTTCCTTTGATAAAA
>NW_015171572.1:343499-343645 GCF_001447785.1 Gekko japonicus | reverse complement strand
ACTTCAGAGTGCGGATAAAGGAAGGGGACGAGGGCAAAACGGTATTCAATACACCTCTGGGGCAATTTGAGTATCTGGTAATGCTCTTCGGGCTGCAAGGGGCCCCTGGGGTCTTCATGAACTTGATTAATGAGGTCCTCCATGAA
>NW_015171572.1:343190-343323 GCF_001447785.1 Gekko japonicus | reverse complement strand
CTAGGCTATCGCATTTCGGGAGGGGGGTTGGAAATGGACCCAGGGAAGGTGAGGGATGTGGTTGAATGGGAGCCCCCCAAAACTCGCCGCCAACTGCAGGGATTCCTGGGATTCGCCAATTTTTATCGTTGTT
>NW_015171572.1:335415-341337 GCF_001447785.1 Gekko japonicus | reverse complement strand
GTTAGATGCGGCAAAAGCCGCTTACAAACTTCAGGCTGACAGAGGTAGGGTGGTGGGTTGGGATCTGAAGCCTGGTGATTTGGTATATGTGTCTACAAAAAATATGAAGTTACTTCAACCTTGTAGAAAATTGAGTTGGAAATTTATCGGGCCTTTCCCAGTCCGTAGGATTATCAATGAGGTCGCTGTTGAAGTAGTACTTCCAAAAAACTTGAGTTCTTTGCACCCGGTTTTCCATATGAGCCTCCTCAAAAGGTCCCCTGGTACATCACAATGGAGGCCAACGCAAGATGCCCCTCCTCCCGTACTGGTGGAGGGTGAGGAACACTACGAGATTGCGGACATCTTGGATTGTAAATTGAAACGTGGTAAACTGTTTTACCTGATTAAATGGGTAGACTTCGGACCCCAGCACCAGGAATGGGTGGAAGAAGGGGATATTCGGGCCCCTTACATGCTCAGAGAGTTTCACAAAAAGTTCCCGGGCAAACCAGGAGGTCTCCCGCCCAGACCGGGAGAAGGTGGGTAAAGTGTATTTTCAGGTGGGCAGTATGTCAGCAAGCTGCCATAAGGTGGTGTGTTCTTTTCTGTGTGTTACATTGTGCCCTGTCCATCCCCCCCTGTATTCTCCTGTGTAGGTGTTTACTGTCTTTTGCTTGCTACATCTGCGGAACTGCTCAAGGTCAACCAGCTGGAGGTGGGATGATGGCGTTGCTTCGCTTATTATGTATTTCATGCCTGAGAACTGAACTTATGTTTATGTTGTAGAACCGTTGTGTTCCCAAAGAATTGGGCGCTCGTTTTATCTGCCTTCCCGCCAGCGGGAATTAGACTCATTGGTCCAACTCAGGTTCAAGTTCCTTTATTATGGTTCCCTATGAGACTTGTAGTCATTCCTAACAATTCTTGTGTTCCTGATCTAACCATCGCTTTATAATAAACTATCTTTGTTCATCAAACGTGGATTTATTTTAAATGCATGGGGAATCAGACAGGTAGGTGTAATACTTGCTCACCCCATGAAAACTAGAATAAATTAAGTTTTAGGTTTATTTTTAAAATATCTCCTTTGAATGTAAAGTGATGAATTTCAGATAGTATTCCTTGGGGCCCTGAAACTTCTAGGAACACTATCAGAGCTTCTCCAAGGTGAAGATCAACAATGGCAAGCTCTTGTCTATGATTGACATGTTGTTAATATCAGTACATACAATTTAATTGTTTGTATGGATGGGGTAATTTATGGGTGTAGTGTGTTATATATACCTGTTGAGAAGCTAGGAGATTAAGTGAGAGGGGTTAATTAATGGGAGAAGAGGTAGTAGTAATGAATTTTATTCTGAGTAATAACAGTTATAATTATAATGATTAAATAAAAATAAAAATAGTCTATTGTGGGAAAAGAGAGTTGGAGGTAGGAATAGATAATGTAAGATGGTTCTGATAACTTAGAAAATTATTAATGGTAATTGATTGTGATTGTGATTGATATGGTGTCATAATATCAGGATATAATTTATTGGTTATATGGATGGGATGAATTTGTTATTGTTTAAAAGGTGTGGGAAAGTAGAAATATTTTTGAATTTTATTAATTTGGATATGATTATATTAATGCAGGAATTTATTGGTAGTATTGAGAGTAGTAACCTCTTTAATGAACAGGATATCTTTGTATATGATTTGCTCCTGACAATATAGGACAGGAGACTCTCCCAAAGAGGCATATGACTAGAGTGGTTGACGCGGTGATTAATAGGAAAAAAAACAGCAATTAATTTATAACAGGGTCTATCGATATTTAGAAAGGAAAATAGAGTATGAATTATATGTGCTAATAAGTAAGATGGGTAAAAGTAGAGAGAATTCAAAATAGGACTTTGTATAACTAATCTTTTTTCTTTTTTTGTATTGTATGGTCTATGTGATGTATCAAGGAAAAATACATTGGTAATGGTAAATATGTGTTTGTCTGTCTATTAAGCATAAAATCTAATAAAAATACTTTAAAAAAACCAACTTGTTCATGATAGCTGATTGTTTTGTATGATGCTCAGCTTCGGGGAAGTGTTAGGTGCACTATCAGCTCAATGGAGGTTCAGCTAGGAGCTGGCAACCAGTGTGAATCAGGATTAGTGGATTCTAGATCACTTCCCAGAATTCTCTGCATTGCCCAGGGGTTCTGTGGCAAATGTAAACAGATTCCTCAGCAAACAAACAGATAGGTATGGAGTTCAGGAACTTCAAAAAAAATTTGCTAGGGAGAAAGAAGCAATGAATCTGAAAATACTACCCTTAGAATTCATCTCCCCCACTAGCATACCTGCTGTGACGGACTGCACTTTTAAAAGTTTAGAAGTGCTGTACAAACAGGTAAAGGACTGTGAAAGGTTAATTCTACACAGAGCCAGAGAGCTTTGAGTGACAGGCTGCTCCAAGGCATCTGATTGGTTACCATCAGCTGAGCAGATAAAGACTTTTAAAAAGTATTTTAATTAAATTTTCATAGAACAACAACATTATCCAATTTATAACAGAGCAGCATAAATTATACAATTATACATAAGAGCCAGTTTGGTGTAGTGGTTAAGTGCGCAGACTCTAATCTGGGAGAACTGGGTTTGATTCCCCACTCTTCCACTTGCACCTGCTGGATGACCTTGGGCAAGCCATAGTTCTGGCACAGCTGTTCTTGAAAAAGAGCAGTTTCTGTCAGAGCTCTATCAGTCCCACCTACCTCACAGGGTGTCTGTTGTGGGGAGGGGAAGGGAAAGGAGTTTGTAAGCCACTCTGAGACTCCTTTGAGTAGTGAAGGGAGGGGTATAAATCGAATCTCCTCCTCCTTCTCCTCCTCCTCCTCTTCTTCTTCATCATCATCTCAGAGCTGAATGCTGAGGAAAAATCCAGTATGAATTCTGCCCTGACTGGGAACAGTTTAACACAGACAGAGAACTGGGGAGGTTGGCAAGGAAGAGTGGGTAGTTAGATGAAGACTCCCATTTCAGCTGAGAAAAGAGGATAGATCTTCTTCATACATATACTAATATTTTTTTTAAAAAATACATCGTACAGGAGTCTATTTACATACTCTTTTGCTTTATCCATTTTTATATCCCATCCCATCTTTCATGAAATATTTTATCATCTTTTCCTTGTAAAATTACATTTAATTTGTCCATTTCTGCCACTTCCAAGAGTTTCATAGCCAGTTCCTTTGTCGTTGGTATCTTTTCTTGTTTCCAGTATTTTGCTATTATTTGCTGTGAGAATATACGTCAGTACATATACCTCCTTTTCTTTATAGTCCTTGGGAATCATATTTAACAAGTAGATCTCTGGACATGGTTTTACATAAATATGCAACACTTCCATTATTATATTATTTACATTTTGCCAAAATCTGTGTATTTTTCCACAATTACACGATATGTGTAACAGTTTTTATTTGATGTCTTATACCAACAGTTTTTATTTGATGTCTTATATGCTTTTGCTATCTTTTCAGGAGTCCAATACCACCTATGAAACATTTTGAAAATATTTTCTTTAAAGGATATTGTTCTTATTAGTTTCATTGTTTTCCATATTTTTTGCCAATCCTCAGTTTGGATAGTTTTTCCCAAATCTTTCATCCACATAATCATAAAATTCTTTATTGTTTCATCGTATACATATTCATCTAGTAAGAAGTTGTTTATTTTTTGGATTAATTTATCATTGGAGGAAAGCCAAATTTTGTCGAGTTCAGATTTGGATTTTAAGAATTCCACCATTTTGTCTTTATTGTATCTATCTTGTAATTGTATTTGTTCCCACCATGTAAGGTGGAGGTTCTTGGTTTTTAAGTTTTCTATTGATCTTAACTTATTGTTTTCATCTAGCAGTAAATCATATGGCATAGCTTTTTCTTTTAACATTAGTTTAGGATTTATGAATGATTCTAGAGATGAGACCCATCTTGGAATTTTTGTATAATGCGTATCTTTTATATCCTTCCATGTTTTCATTAAAGCTGTTCTAATAATATGGTTGTGGAAATTAGTATGTATTTTATCTTTTCTGTACCATAGGTATGCATGCCAACCCTTCTAAATGTAGTATTCTCGAGTTTTCTAACAAGACCTGGACCTAGAGATGCAAGAATTAAAACTAAAAAATGAGAAATTGGAGGAAACCATCATAAGCTTTGAAATGGAAAGAGCAGAATTTATAATTAGATGCCAAAATATAACGGAGGAAATAGATAAGAATCTAAAAGAAGAAATAGCAAAAACAATTTGCGGAACAACTGAACATAGGTACAAAGGAGGAAATGCTAGAGGATATGGAATCAGTATATAGGAAAAATTCAGCATATGCAAAAAGGAAAAAGCTTCCTAGGGAAATGCATATAAACTTTTATAAAAGAAATAAAATACTTAAAGCAGCAAATGAGACTAAAGTAATTATAGAAGAAAAAGAGATAAGGATATTAAAAGACGTACCCTGGAGAGTCAGGGAAAAAGAGTGAACTATAATATTCTGACTAATATTTTAAAAGAAAACAGAATTATGTATATATGGCTGATACCAGAAGTAATATAATTTTCTTACAAAGGCAAAAGACAAAGAATAAACTCCATCTTTAAATTAGAAAATTTCTTAGAAAAAGAAGGAGAAAACCTAGGCTGGCAAAAAGAAGAGGAGGAAGAAGAAGAAGCTGAAGAAGAAGGAGAGTATGCAGAGCACCAAGAAGAATGTGTAGGGGAAAACCAACGGGAAGCAGATTTCAATATGACAGAGAAAAGAGAGAAGAATACAGAAAAAGGAAAGAAAAGACAAAAAAGTAGATTCACAGATAGAGCTCAATTTCAAATGCAAACCAGATACCAATACAGAAACCAAAATACTGGTACTAAGAACAAAAATAATGCTAAATAGAAATTTGAAGATCGTCTCAATAAATGTGAACGGCCTAAATGGACCACAAAAAAGGAATAGAGACTCATATAAAAGAAGATGAAATTAAACATTTAAAGTACCAAAAACTAGGTACAGCTTTTATGGCATCCGATAAAATAAAAAAGAGGGGTCGTTATATATGGAAAAGAACATTTACACCCGCAAATGATATATAGATCTAAAGATGGAAGAATTATTACTATAACAATTATGGTAAATGGGAAAGAAATACTAATCATAAATATTTATGCCCAAACCAAAGCCAAGAAATTTTTAATCAAGAAATTGGAAAGATCCTGGAGGCTAGAGAGACTGAAAATATATGTATTATAGGAGCTGTGGTGGCTCAAGTGGTTAAGACGCTGAACTGCAGGCTGTGGAAAGGTCAGTAGTTCAGCAGTTCAAGACCCGGGTGCCGCAAGATGGGGTGAGCTCCTGTCTCTAGTTCCAGCTCCTGCCAACCTAGCAGTTCGAAAGCAAGAAATTGCAAATAGATAAATAGGTACCACTTCGGTGGGAAGGCAACAGCGTTCCGTGCGCCTTGGTGTTTAGTCATGCCGGCCACATGACCACGGAAATGTCTTCGGACAGCGCTGGTTGTCCCCCCCAATTCGTTCCAAGCCCCCCCCCAATCCGTTCCAAGCTGGCTTGGAGGGTGTGAAATGTGAGACGAAGGGGGGGAGGGAAGTTTGCTCGCTTGTGAACGCGTCACAACCGCCCCCCCCCAACTGGGCGGGAGTGAAAACGGAGTCGATGACCACGTCATGCAGGCTGTCATGTTGTGGGAGGCGGGACAAAGCATCAGCCAGAGAGTTAGAAGACCCGGGAAAATGGTGCAAAGTGAATTGAAATTTGGAGAAGAAATCAGCCCAGCGCAATTGTTTGGCATTAAGGGAGCGAGGGGTTTTCAGAGTCTCAAGGTTTTTGTGATCAGTCCAGACCTCAAAAGGAACCCGCGCCCCCTCCAGCCAATGACGCCAA
>NW_015171572.1:335097-335259 GCF_001447785.1 Gekko japonicus | reverse complement strand
ATCGGTTTGTACAATGAATTTCTTAGACTCATCGGGGTGGGCTAAGATCGGCTCTGAAGTGAACATGAGCTTCAATTTGTTAAACGCAGCCTCACATTCAGGGGACCATTTCAACGGAGCCCCCGGCTTCGTAGCATCAAACCCTTTGCCTTTTGTTTTTAA
>NW_015171572.1:318802-332376 GCF_001447785.1 Gekko japonicus | reverse complement strand
AGTTGTTGGGTTCCCCTCAGTCCCACTCATGACGGCTGTCAGATTTGGGACGATAGAGAAAGGAGATTCCTAACAAAATGTTGGGTCCCAAGCATAAAAAACAACTCCACGTTGCAAAGCAAGTAAGGTTTATTTCAAAGCGTTGGTGTAACCAGAACAGGACATTGTTAGGAATAACTACAGGTAACCAGGGAAGGCATAATAAAGACATTTGAACCAGGGAAGGACCAATGGGTCCAATTCCCGCTGGCGGGAATAGACCATACAGTTCGCGCCCAATGCATGGGAACGCAACCGTTCTGAAATGTCAACACCGGTTCAGTTCACATGCAAGATACCCAAAACATTCTATGCAAAGCTCTCCCCCTACACCCAGCTGCACGACCTTGGCAAGTTCAGCGGACTACATAACATAACATACTGAAGGAACAAGGAAGGAGGGGGAGGGCTGAAAGGAACTACACAGGAACCGGAATGACAATGGCAGCTAGCTGACACATAGTTTCTTCAGAGAAGAAGAACAGGGAAGGAGAAAGGAGGGCAAATCTTGTCTCTGAGGGAGAGAAGTGGAAGAGGTTCATCATACCTGCATACCCATCAGACCACCCCCTTGGCCCCCTCCCAGTGTGAGCTGCATGCTAAATGCAGATGAGGAGAGTAATGACGAGGGGGTAGGAACCAGGCCTAATCTGCCAAACCACAAACAGAGACACAGTTATGTGCAACAATAAGGAATGCTGAAAACAATTCTTGGGAATGGTGTTATTGTTGCTAATATTTCTGTTTCCACCTTTCCACCCAATTCAGGGTCTCCAAGGTGGCAAACATTACAAAGCATTTAAAATATAAATGAGTGTGTGTTCCATAGACTCATGTGCCTTTGCAAACTGCACAAATGGACCTCAGAGTCACAGGTGGAGCTGTCCAAATTGCTGCATATCCATGACAGGGACAGTTGTGCCAGTCCACAAACTGTCAGTTGAACAGCTTACAGTGGTGCAGGAGCTTGGCTAAAACAAAAGAGTGGGCAACCTCACAGCTGAGCAGCTGGATGCACACTGGTCTCTGCAGCTACTGGTCAGATTGTAGGTTCCCAGCAGATGGTTGGCATCAAACTGTGAATAGGATCCTTCGTGGCCTCTTTCCCTGTTGGATGGCTTCCTGAAAGGAGACTGAAGAGACATAGGGACTGTGATGAATACTATTCTGCAGTAACAGCATCCTTCCATGGTCTACAAGTGGTATCCTGCCAGGCGGGGGGTGGGGGAAGGTTTCCCACAGGATAGACTGCCACTGTTCTGAGTCACAGCATACAGACATAAGCTTGTACTTATCCATCTCTTGTATGGAGTTGCACTCAAACTGTGCCTGTACTGTTTGCTGGAGCTGTTCTGTGGACGAGGCTGAAGTTGGTTCCTTATTCCCAGTTCCTTATTCATTCCTTATTCGGGTCTTATTCATGAATTCATCCATAAACAGTGAGGAGAGTTTGAAAGCTCTGAACCACAAAATAAGATTTGGACCCCCAAATGTCATACACCCCCATGTTTAGAGAACTCCCCCCTTCTAGGGGGAGAACCCATTCCCCAAACTGGGGGTGCAAGGAGAATGGTAAGCAAGGTGGGGAGTCCTTGCCTCAACCTGGGACTGCTGCAACTGTCCCTCCTCTCTTGTACATACATATCACTGCATCAGCTCTTCCCTATACAACAGTGGCTAGCAGCAATGATGAACAATGCTGGGGGTGGTGGCAGACATCTTAGCACTCCATACTAATGCTATCCACTCCTCTGCAAGTTGGGGACACGGGGAACACAACCCCAGTCCAGGCTGATCACCAGTTGCTTCATGCCAATATATGCTACCACTGATCAAACATTTGCAGTACCCATTGCTTTGCAGGATCACAGCCCCACAGAACAGGAGGCTGAAGTTGGTTCCTTATTCCCAGTTCCTTATTCATTCCTTATTTGCGTCTTATTCATGAATTCATCCAAAAACAGTGAGGAGAGTTTGAAAGCTCTGAACCACAAAATAAGATTTGGACCCCCAAATGTCATACACCCCCATGTTTAGAGAACTCCCCCCTTCTAGGGGGAGAACCCATTCCCCAAACTGGGGGTGCAAGGAGAATGGTAAGCAAGGTGGGGAGTCCTTGCCTCAACCTGGGACTGCTGCAACTGTCCCTCCTCTCTTGTACATACATATCACTGCATCAGCTCTTCCCTATACAACAGTGGCTAGCAGCAATGATGAACAATGCTGGGGGTGGTGGCAGACATCTTAGCACTCCATACTAATGCTATCCACTCCTCTGCAAGTTGGGGACACGGGGAACACAACCCCAGTCCAGGCTGATCACCAGTTGCTTCATGCCAATATATGCTACCACTGATCAAACATTTGCAGTACCCATTGCTTTGCAGGATCACAGCCCCACAGAACAGGAGGCTGAAGTTGGTTCCTTATTCCCAGTTCCTTATTCATTCCTTATTTGCGTCTTATTCATGAATTCATCCAAAAACAGTGAGGAGAGTTTGAAAGCTCTGAACCACAAAATAAGATTTGGACCCCCAAATGTCATACACCCCCATGTTTAGAGAACTCCCCCCTTCTAGGGGGAGAACCCATTCCCCAAACTGGGGGTGCAAGGAGAATGGTAAGCAAGGTGGGGAGTCCTTGCCTCAACCTGGGACTGCTGCAACTGTCCCTCCTCTCTTGTACATACATATCACTGCATCAGCTCTTCCCTATACAACAGTGGCTAGCAGCAATGATGAACAATGCTGGGGGTGGTGGCAGACATCTTAGCACTCCATACTAATGCTATCCACTCCTCTGCAAGTTGGGGACACGGGGAACACAACCCCAGTCCAGGCTGATCACCAGTTGCTTCATGCCAATATATGCTACCACTGATCAAACATTTGCAGTACCCATTGCTTTGCAGGATCACAGCCCCACAGAACAGGAGGCTGAAGTTGGTTCCTTATTCCCAGTTCCTTATTCATTCCTTATTTGCGTCTTATTCATGAATTCATCCAAAAACAGTGAGGAGAGTTTGAAAGCTCTGAACCACAAAATAAGATTTGGACCCCCAAATGTCATACACCCCCATGTTTAGAGAACTCCCCCCTTCTAGGGGGAGAACCCATTCCCCAAACTGGGGGTGCAAGGAGAATGGTAAGCAAGGTGGGGAGTCCTTGCCTCAACCTGGGACTGCTGCAACTGTCCCTCCTCTCTTGTACATACATATCACTGCATCAGCTCTTCCCTATACAACAGTGGCTAGCAGCAATGATGAACAATGCTGGGGGTGGTGGCAGACATCTTAGCACTCCATACTAATGCTATCCACTCCTCTGCAAGTTGGGGACACGGGGAACACAACCCCAGTCCAGGCTGATCACCAGTTGCTTCATGCCAATATATGCTACCACTGATCAAACATTTGCATGGACACAAATCTGACATCAAGAATCACAAAACAGAGAAACCTGTAGGAGAACATTTCAACTTCCCAGAGCACTCCATGGGGGACCTCAGAGTAGCTGTTTCATGTCAAAGGAATTTCAGAAACAGACTGGAATGGGATATTGGGGAATTGCAAGTTATTGCAGCACTCAGGACAATGGAACTCCCAAAGTTTGACAGAGATATCGCCTGCTTATCACACCACACAAGCCAATTCATTGTATTCTTACTTATACCCAGAAATTACAGTTTGTTGGTTTTATAGAGGCCACTGGACTCAAACTTTGTTCTCACATCTGTTGTTCACTCATAGAATAATAGAATCATGGAGTTGGAGGGGATCTCCAGGGTCATCGAGTCCAACCCCCTGCACAATGCAGGAAATTCACCAATACCTCCCCACCCCCAGTGATTGCTATTGCACGCCCAGAAGATGACAAAAAACCTCGAAGATCTCTAGCCAAACTGGCCTGGAGGGGGAAAAATTCCTTAGCCCAAAGTGGCGATCAGCATTTCCCTGTGTATGTAAGAAAGGGTCTTATTATCTGTATGCCAACATGCTGCTATTTATATGTCCTACTACATGTGTTATTCCAATCTTAGCTACATTTTTTGCTCGGTTACATATGCATATTGACTCTATTCAGCTCTTCCTGGCAATTAAACACACCCCCCCCCAGTTGCATGTAATATTTGAGGCAATCTGTTTCAATGTCTGTAAAAAAGTGTGCACGCGCTGAGTCCCTGTTCTCACATGTGCACAGGATTGAGCCTGGTTTGTCTTGGGGTGCTGCTGGACTCTAGTCTCATTCTCACATCTCCTTGTTTGTTTGTTTTTTAATAAACATTTTATTTTGTTATAAGATACAGAAACAATACTACATTAGCAATTTAGTATACAAAACCACCTAAAACATATCACCTGTGCAAGCATAAAACACCTAGTATTTAGTCCACAATCAATGGGTCTAAGTTATACATTTATTACAACAACGTATCGGTGTTTAATATTGACCATTTTTCGCAAATTAACTTCTCAGAATCTAATTTCTCCAGGAAAGGATACCATTTGTCACACGGGTCTAGGATTGTAGTTCCAATGGAAGAGCTATCTATGTTTGCTGTGAATTTTTCTAGAGTAAAGTAGTCCCAGACTTTCCCATACCATTGGGTTATTGAGGGAGGGTCATTACTCTTCCAATGTTGCGCTATAGTTGCCTTAGCCGCTGTTAACAGTACAAACACCAGATCTTTACGTATTTTTGGTATTTGCGTGTCCTCCCATAGTTTTAATAAAATAACGAGTGGATTGAGGGGAACCGCTATTCCTGTGATGTGCTGTATGGCTTTTAATATTTGGATCCAGAAGTTCCAGATGTGTATACAGTCCCATCATGAATGTAAAAAGGAGCCCAAGACTCCACATTGTTTCCAGCCTAGTGGGCTCGTATTAGAGGTCATATGTACTATTCTTACTGGGGTTAGGTACCATCGGAACTGTACTTTATACGCCATGGCTTGTATTGTTAGAGATTTGGAAATATGGGTGGTCGTGTGCCAAATCCGGGCCCACTGGTCTTCATGAAGGTTCATATTGAGATCTTTATGCCATGCCATTTGATAGCTTGTAAACTGTTTAATATTAATAAGTGATAAGATTGAGTATATTTTGGAGATGAGGCCTTTCTTCAGTAATTCACTGTTTCTTAATAAGGTTTCAAATTCTGATAAAACAGTGGGATGAGTTTCTTTCTCATTCTGAGTGTTTATTGATTGTAGAAGATGTTGAATCTGCATGTATTCAAACCATGGTATTTTCACCTTGAATTTCCTTTCTATTTCGTTTTTGGTTAGCCTCTGTCCATTGCGGGTGACATCTAATATTCTTGTAATACCTGCTTTCTTCCACTCCAAAAAGGAGGAGACATCAGAGGCTGGTCGAAGCCAAGATTGGCTGGTAAAAGATTTGAGGGTTGAGTTGCTGTGAACGAGTTTATTTCTATGTATGTACCACAATTTTAGAGTCGATAATAAAAAGGGATTAGAGGTAAATTGGACTCGATTAAAATTTTGTTCCCATAGCGCTTCTTTAAACGCTTTCTGATGGAGGTAGCTGTCTTCAATTTGCATCCAGTCAGCTTCGGAAGAGGCATGATAGTGTCGTATGAGGCCCATTAAGCTGGACGCCAAGTAGTACCGATGCAGATCTGGAACTGATAGCCCTCCATTCCGGGTGTGTCTGCTTATTACCGATGAGCGGATGCGTGGAGGTCTGTATTGCCAAATAAAGGCCTCCATGAGTCGTTGCCATTCCCTCAGGGTACTCAGTGCTATAATTATGGGGATGGCTCGAAAACAGAAAAGGAATTTTGGGAGGATAAAACTTTTAATCAATACCATCCTCTCCATCCACGATAGAAATTTGATATTCCAATCTTTGAGAAGCTTCTGGATCTCTTTGCAAATCTCAAGGTGGTTGGCTTTAAGGAGATCAGAAAGATTTAGTGGAACTTTAATGCCCAGCGTTTGCCAGTGATCTGTGGTCCAATGGTAATCAAATTGTCCTTTAATATGATTTCTTGCAGGGCTAGAGATATTAATTGGGTACAAGGTGGATTTTTTAGGGTTAGCCCTGAGTCCTGATACCTCCCCAAATTCTTGAAGAATTGATTGTACCACTGGCAGCAATTGGATAGGATTTGAAATAAAAAGTACCAAGTCGTCTGCGAATAAGCTGAGTTTGTAAGAGTTATTAGGAACTTTGATGCCTTGATAGGTCTTGTCAGATCCCACCCACCCAGCGGTTCGAAAGTGTAAAGTGAGTAGATAAAATGGGTACCTGCCCCTAGGTGGCAGGGGGCACCCTCCTCTTTGCGGGGCGGCGTGCAGCAAGAGCATCGGCGGCAGAGCGATTGGCGAGCGACCCTGGCGACCCAGTGAGCATGACGTCGAGCGGCAAAATCTGGGCGGAGTTGGAATCATGGAGGCGCAGTGACGTGGCGGCGTGGCGCAGCGGAGCCAGTAGGACATGAGCCGGAGCTGCGGCCGGCGCGGCGCCATGCACCAGGATAAGTCCGCCGGAGGGAGTCTCTGAATTAAGACCCGTTCCAAGGTGCCAGGAGGTAGAACGCCGAGAATAATAACATCCGAAGCCCGCTTGAAAGAGCCGTATAACAACAGAGCCCTGCTGCCTGGGTGCCGGTAGGCAGTCACTTCCCCATATAATGGGTAGGCAGGCAAAAAGAAGGGGGGACAGAGGGCAACCCTGTCTGGTCCCTCTGAGCAGATTTATCGGGTTGGATGTTGAACCGTTGATTTGCAAAATGGCTTGTCGTGACTTATAGATCTTCTATAATGCATTGCAGAAAACTGGGCCAAATTGGAGATGGGACAGAAGGTTGTTTATGTATGGTGTCTCTAGCGAGTTGAACACTTTTTCTATATCTATGGATAATAGAATCGACTCAGTTTCCATATGGAGCCTCCCGTGATGGATGATGTTCAGGGTCTTTCGGATGTTATCTGTGATATCACAATTTGGGATGAACCCCGTTTAGTCTTTGTGTTTGTACCATGGAATGATGTGTTTTAGACGAGCTGTTAGAATGTTCATGAAGATTTTGTAGTCCACATTCAGAAGGAATATTGGCCTGTAGGCCTTAGGGTCGGTTAGATCTTTTAATTTTTTTGGCAGAAGGATTACATTGGCTTCTAGGAATGTCACCACCTTGTAAGATGTTGTTGAATAGGGTCATTAACGGTTTGTTGATCTGATTTGCCAGCGCTTTGTAGTATTCTGAACCAAAGCCGTCCGGGCCTGGTGCCTTGTTGTGTTTTAGAGCTTTAATAGCCGTCTCAATCTCCTTTTCAGTGATTGGTAAATCTAATAATTTTTTATGTTCTGTAGTTAACGGCTTCAGGTCCTTCCTTGATTGAAGGTAATCGCATATTTTGGAGTTTTCCGGATAAGAAGATTTGTAAAGATTCATGTAAAATTCCTCCATGGTTTGTACAATTTGAGAGGTATCCGAGTGTATCTTGCCTTTGCTATCCCTAATAGATGTGATGTGTCTTTCAGCTTGTTGTTGTCTGATCCTCCACGCTAGTGATTTGAGCACTTTGGGGGCTTTGGTCCTTGAGTTTATTTTATAAGATAGTGAGGAATGTGTTAATAGTGTTGTTTCTAATTGTTCCAGTTGTTTACACAGATGAAGAAGGTGAGTATAGGTTTTAGAGTTGCAGGTTTGTTTATGTTTGCTTTCCAGTGTCGCTATATTTGACAAAAGTTCCTGTTTGAACACTTCTTTTTTCTTTTCCAGGTTGCAAAGAGACTGATACATTTGCCCTGAAGAACCACCTTCGACGCATCCCATACTCCTTGTGGTGAAACCCCACAATCTTCGTTGTTGTGGAAATATTCTTGGAGTTCTTTTTGAATGTCTTTTAGTGTATTTGGATTTTGCAATAAAAATGTTTTGAGTCTCCATTGCGGTCTGGTGTTATTGGTTTTCCCCCATCTTAGGCTACACGAAACTGGAGCGTGGTCCGACCACCTACAGATGCCGATTTCTGAGGAAACAGTTTGGTTTACCAGGTATGCTGAGGTAAGTATGTAGTCAAGTCTAAAATATACTTGATACTGTGATGAAAAAAAGGTGTAATTATGTACTGATGGGTTGCAATGTCTCCAGATGTCGCAGAGACCTAGAGTTTTGAGTAGGTCCTGGATAGCATTTGAAGATCCTTGAACTCCGGATTTCAGAGATAAGTTACGCTGCCTAGATCTGTCCAAGGATTTGTTCATGACATAGTTAAGGTCTCCACTTAAAATTAGTGCACCATTTCTGAATTCCTGTAGTTTCGTTAGAGTTTGATGGAGAAACGAAACTTGAGCCTGGTTTGGCGCGTAAATAGACGCTAAAGTCACTTGAACATCGTTCAATGTCCCTTTTAAAAATATATATCTGCCATGATCATCCTGCATAGAATCTTCTAGGGTGAATCTGGTTTTTTTCGAGATTATTATGGCCACACCTCTTGCCTTGGAGGAACCGTGCGCTAGGTATTGATATGGGAACCAATTTGATGCAAGCGCTAAATTTCCCCTCTTAATAAATGTCTCTTGTAAGAGAATTATATCTGTGTTTTGTTGTTTGAGATAAGTGGAAATGCGTTTTGCTTTGACCCTGTTATCGAGTCCTCTGCAATTCAGAGACACAGTATTTAAGATGTTAGACATCATGACTCATATAGAGATAGAGGCCTGAAGCAAAGTGATTTCATACAAAGGGGGAATATCTCCACAGCAGGATTTCCTGTCTGTAATGCCTGATGGAAAATCAAGTGATGGCTTGATGCATCTTTCATATACCCAGGATAAACACCAAGGCTGTGGTTCCACCATGTGACTTTATAGCCCAGTAAAGGTGGGTTCATGACTTCAAATCTAAAATATTTAACAATAGTTAAACCTATGATTTTTTCCTTGCCAACAAATTATACAAAAACCTTTCTAGGTGAAGTGAATTAGACTTTATAGAAAACTTTAACAGGTGAGTCATTAATAACTTGCAATATTTCAATTTCCCCCCAATTACCCCCCAACTTCCCCCTCCCTCCCCTTTGATATTACAACTTTAGCAGAAAAAGCCAGCCAGCATAGACTTTGTGAATATTTAGTGTTCCCCCCCTCCCCCCTTCCTCAGGCGCAGAGATATAATTCCCCTCCCCCCTCGCCCCATTTTATTAACGATTAATTTATCAGTAAAAAGAAATTTTCAACATAAAATAAGTCTAGGTCGAAGATTGAACGATGGAAACTGTTCTAGTTTAGTTCAATCATCAGCAATGGAAGACATGCGGATCGGGATTTTGCTCCACCGAGCAGGAGATTCAGGGAACTCCAGTCTTCGTTTCTTGCTGTTTGCGCTCCGTTGAATATCTGATGTAACCTCCAACTTCAGCGCTTTCAGCATATCCATGCCTGAATTGATGTCGTCTGCTTGAAGATCAGTGCCTCTATGGCGAACGTGTAGATATCCTGAAGGCAGCCATCTGTATCTGAGGCCAGCATCGGTTAGTTGTTGGTTGATTTGTTTCAGCATGCGTCGTAATTGCAGAGCCTCCGGGGCTACATCCGTGAATACTGTGATTTCTTCGTTATTAAACTTAAAAGCTCCTTTTGTTTTGGCCATTTTAAATATGTTGTTCTTGGTTCTGGAATCAGCAAATTCCACTAAGATATCGCGGGGTCCCCGGCGCTTGTTTGATGAGATCGAGCCCAGACGGTAGGCATTAACAATTATTGGGGCTATCCCCTCTTCTAACTGCATGGCCATTGCCAGCCATTGCGTAATTAAAATTGCCACTTCAGCATTGCCCTCCGCTTGTTCGGCAATCCCTCTAAATTTCAAAAATCGCTCCTGGGTTTTGCATTCTAATTGAAAAATTTTGTCCTTCGCCCAGGTTTCTGAAGCTTGTAAATGTTGTATGTCACCCTGATTAGTAATGGCTGCCTCTAACACAGTTTCAGCCGTTTGGGATATTTTATGCATTGCCGTGGTCAGTTCCTCCATCTGGTCTGAAATGGGTTTAATCATGTCGCCAATGTTAGATATTATTTCCTTTTTAAGTGTCTTCAGAACATCAAACAAATCAGTCTTAGAAAACGCACAAGCGTCGGATTCGTTTTGGCCGTCACGGCCCACCATTTTGGGTCCCTTGGATTTATTTTGCTCTGAGCCGTTAGACTGCGATTCTATGGCGAAGTAGGACGTCACAGTTTTTAAAACAGGAGCTGCAGTTTTGGAAGGTCCTCCATCAGTTCTTCCCATTATTTTTTAAAGTTTAAACATCTTACCGATAGCGTTTTCCAGGCTTAGGGGGGAAGAAGGCTCCAGAGCTGAATCACTGGAAGCCCGCCATTTATGAGCCGATGCCCCCCCACATCTCCTTGTTATGCTTGCATGTATGTGCTAATTTGCTGCCATCCATTGGTTCTGTCAGCAAGCTGCCATAAGGTGGTGTGTTCTTTTCTGTGTGTTACATTGTGCCCTGTCCATCCCCCCCCTGTATTCTCCTGTGTAGGTGTTTACTGTCTTTTGCTTGCTACATCTGCGGAACTGCTCAAGGTCAACCAGCTGGAGGTGGGATGGAGTTATGGCATTGCCTCGCTTATTATGTATTTCGTGTCTGAGAACTGAACTTATGTTTATGTTGTAGAACCATTGTGTTCCCAAGGAATTGGGCGCTCGTTTTATCTGCCTTCCCGCCAGTGGGAATTAGACTCATTGGTCCTACTCAGGTTCAAGTTCCTTTATTATGTTTCCCTATGAGACTTGTAGTCATTCCTAACAATTCTTGTGTTCCTGATCTAACATCGCTTCATAATAAACTATCTTTGTTCTTCAAATGTGGATTTATTTTGAATGCATGGGGAATCGGACATTTTGTTAGGAATCCCATTTTTCTTCATCACCCCGAGTCTGAGCAATCATGAGCGGGGCCGAGGAGAAACTACCAACAATGGAGGGATTCACACCGGTCACCTCCAGTCCCCCTGCTACCACAGCTCCGGCGGTACCAGTCTCAGCAGCAGTGACGGGAGCGGCAGGGGGAGCCGTGCCGAGATATGCACCCCTCACGTGGCCGCCTCCGACCCCTTCCAGATGGGGCATGGGACCAGCACCCGCCTGGGACGACTGGACTATGTTTGACTCGCGGGGCACCCGAGAAACTTTTTCACACTGCGGGAGCGGCCTCAGCGAGAGCACATACGACCAACGGTTGTACCGAGGAAGAAATCCAGGCTTCCCTGGGGACAGTCCCCGGGGAGAGGAAGACCTCTTGAGCATGGACTGGCCGAGCGAGAGGGAGAGCAGACCGGCATGAGCCGGGGAGCATGAGACAGTGGGAGACCGACTCGAGGATATAGACCAGACCATGCAGCAGCTAATGCGGACAGTGGCTGATGTCTTCGATGCACTGCCGGGAATGATAGACATCCGCATCGCAGAAGCGGCGGCGGCACAGGTTCTCCAGCAGCCACAGCAACCACCGTTAATCCCACAGCAAGCACCACCCCAACCGGGCCAACAACCACAGGTCCCGCCAGGCCAGCAACCACCGCTCCTGCCAGCGCAACCGGGAGCCCCGGTGCGTCGGCACCTGCTCTTCCCTTACCGGGAGGACCTGGGGCGCCGGGACCGAAAGACCTGTTGGATGCTACGTTCGACGGAAACCCTGAAGATCTCGCTTTCTTCACAGTGAGGGTGCAGAAATTTGCTGCTCAGCATGGCCACTTGTTCCCGGATGACAGTAGCCGAATTGACGTGATAGCCGCGAGACTGAAAGGAGCGGCGGCAACCTGGTATGTGGGGTTGCACAACAGCCGGGGCCCAGAACTTTTTAATTTACGGGCTTTTATGTGGGCACTGAGAACTCGTTTTGAAGACGTGAATGGGGACCAGAGAGCCAAAGCTTTCTTGCGCACCTTTAAGCAAGGATGCCGATCGGTCAGAGAGTATACAGCGGAGTTCCAGAACCAAGCGGCGAAGCTAAGAGACTGGCCGGATCACATCTTAGTCGAGATGTACCGGGTTGGACTAAATCCAGAGATCAGACAGACGGTACTGCGGTCGGTAGACCCCCACTCACTGACGGCGTGGACTCAAGAAGCGGAGAATGCTGAGAGCCACCTTCAAAGACTGCACCTGGACATGGCAGCCAGTGGAGGGAAGGTGAACCAGACGCCCACCCCGAAACCGAGAACCCCGTGACTGTCGGATGCAGCGCGAGACCTGCGGATGAAAATGGGGCTCTGTCTGAGGTGCGGGGAGAAGGGCCACTTCACCGCGGATTGTGAGGTCCGCCAACCACGAGACAAAGCTCCACAGGCCAAGCCCAAGCCGGCAAACCCGCCGAAGAAGGGGGTTGCTAAGCCCAAATTTCCCAAGGCACTGCAAGCGGCACCTGAGACTAATCCGGAAGATTCAGCTGAGTCGGAAGCGGAGGTGTCGGGAAACGAGAACGTCCTGTTGTAGAGGAAGCGCAACAACGGGACTTTACTTTGGAGGCGCCTATTATGGTGAGAGAACCCCCCTCTCTTTTTTTTGTGACTGTGTCAATCCTTAATCAACCCAATCCTGGGGACCCACGTGAATGCACTTATTGACTCGGGCTGTGGGAGAGACTTAATTAGCCCTAATGTAGTGACTGGGTTGGAGGCGGGTATCCAAAAACTGAAATCCCCCATCATCTTTACGCAGATGGATGGGGCGCCCATGAAACCGTGCGCACATGAGACGATGCCGTTGAGGTTGGGGGCTGGTGAACATTGGGAACTCAGGACTTTTGTAGTCACCCCAGACTCGCAATTCGCATTGGTTTTGGGCGCCCCGTGGCTCTTCAGTCACGACCCTTACATACTTTGGGAGGAGGAGAAGATCAAGTTTATGTCACCCAAGTGCTCTGACCACAAATGGAAAGGGGAGTGGGGTAGCCCTCCCGCCATAAACTTTCCCTGCGCGGTTCTAACTCCAGATGACCTGGCTACCCTTCCCCCGGAATACCATGACCTGGCACAGGTTTTCGGGGAGGAAGACCCCCCATCGTAAAACTGACTGTAGCATTGAACTCCTTCCGGGATGCAAACTCCCAAAGGGGAAAATTTACGCCATGGGGCCCGCGGAAAAAGCCGAATGGTGAAAGTTCATTGATAAGAACCTGGCTAGAGGATTCATCAGACCAGCATCCTCCCCCTTTGCCGCGCCCGTCCTGTTCTGGAAAAAGAAAGACGGGGGCCTTCGTTTATGTACAGATTACAGAGGACTGAATGCTGTTTCGACCTCGAACGCCTACCCCCTTCCTTTGATTAAGGATTTGTTAACAGAGGCATCCAAAGGGAAAGTGTTTTCGAAACTCGATTTGCGCGATGCCTATTTCAGAGTGCAGATAAAGGAAGGGAACGAGGGTAAAACGGCGTTCAACACACCTTTGGGGCAATTTGAGTACCTGGTAATGCCCTTCGGGCTGCAAGGGGCCCCAGGGGTCTTCATGAACTTGATTAACAAGGTCCTCCATGAGTTTCTGTTTAAGGGGGT
>NW_015171572.1:314049-317118 GCF_001447785.1 Gekko japonicus | reverse complement strand
AGTTTGGCCAATCCTTTGCCAAACGTTAGATGCGGCAAAAACCGCTTACAAACTTCAGGCTGACAGAGGTAGGGTGGTGGGTTGGGATCTGCAGCCTGGTGATTTGGTATATGTGTCTACTAAAAATATGAAGTTGCTTCGACCTTGTAAAAAATTGAGTTGGAAATATATCGGGCCTTTCCCAGTTCGTAGGGTTATCAATGAGGTCGCTGTTGAAGTAGAACTTCCAAAAAACTTGAGTTCTTTGCTCCCGGTTTTCCATATGAGCCTCCTCAAAAGGTCCCCTGGTACATCACAATGGAGGCCAATGCAAGATGCCCCTCCCCCTGTACTGGTAGAGGGAGAGGAACACTACGAGATTGCGGACATCCTGGATTGTAAGTTGAAACGTGGTAAACTGTTTTACCTGATTGAATGGGTAGACTTCGGACCCCAGCACCGAGAATGGGTGGAAGAAGGGGATATTCGGGCCCCTTACATGCTCAGAGAGAGAGGCGGGAGTTTTGGGGGGATGATTGACACAGAAGCCTGATAGGGCTTATTTGTAGACCAAATGTTGAGTCCGGGGACACCTTCGAGACTGTCAGCAAGCTGCCATAACGTGGTGTGTTCTTTTCTGTATATTACATTGTGCCCTGTCCATCCCCCCCTGTATTCTCCTGTGTAGGTGTTTACTGTCTTTTGCTTGCTACATCTGCGGAACTGCTCAAGGTCAACCAGCTGGAGGTGGGATGGAGTTATGGCATTGCCTCGCTTATTATGTATTTTGTGCCTGAGAACTGAACTTATGTTTATGTTGTAGAACCGTTGTGTTCCCAAGGAATTGGGCGCTCATTTTATCTGCCTTCCTGCCAGCGGGAATTAGACTCATTGGTCCTACTCAGGTTCAAGTTCCTTTATTATGTTTCCCTATGAGACTTGTAGTCATTCCTAACAATTCTTGGGTTCCTGATCTAACATCGCTTCATAATAAACTATCTTTGTTCTTCAAACGTGGATTTATTTTGAATGCATGGGGAATCGGACAGGTTCTTGTCCAAATGGTCGAATTTCAGCTCTGCATATATGTCAGAACCTACAGCCAACAACAAAGTACATGCATTCAGGAACGGTAATACTTTTATTGCAGAGCTATAGATGCAGTAACATAAGCACTGTTAAGAATGGCGGCGGCCCTATGGGCCTAATAGAATACAGGGCATATGTATGCACCCCCCCCAATAACAGTGGCCAATTAGGCACCCTTCCGCACGCGGGATAAAGCTTGGAGACCATTAGGTAGCTAAAGCTGACAACTGACATTCTCCCACGACACCTAGGAGAAACCCAGACAATACAACTCCCTCCTGCACATCTGTATAGATAAGCATTTTGGCGCAAAGCAGAACAAGCATAGAAAGGAATGCAGTAGCAATTAACCAGACACAGACTGAGCTCCCCAACCCCCATGGCAGCGTAGCTGACATACTGCCCTCTCAAAACCCAGCTTCTCCCGACCATTCTGGGAGGTCTCCCGGTTATTCCGGGAAGTCATGATGGAACTGTCGCAATCGTCCAGGGGCCCGAATATCCCCTACTTCCACCCATTTGAGGTGCTGGGGTCTGAAATCCACCCACTCGACTAAATACATCAATTTTCTCCTTTGGTCTTAGAGTCCAGAATCTTAGATATCTCATAATGCTCCTCGCCCTCAATCATGATAGGAGGGGGCACCGGTTTTGATGGACACCAGGGACTGGAACCCGAATCTCTTTTCAGGAGGCTAAAATGATATACAGAATGCAATTTTCTCATTTTTTTTGGCAAGTCCAAATCTACAGCAACATCATTGATGATCCTTTTCATCTTAAATGGCCCAATGTGTTTCGAACCCAACTTCCGACTTGGCCGTAACATTTTGAAGTTTTTAGTAGAAACATATATAGAGTCACCAGGCTGTAGAGCCCAACCCTCCACCCTTCTCTTATCAGCCTGTTCTTTATATGCTTCCTTGGCAGCTGTCAAAGTCTTACACAGTAGAGGCCAAGACTCCCGCAATTGTTTGCACCATTGATCAGCATCCCCCGGCCCCATGTCCATATCCCCATCCAGAAAGGGGACAGGCGGGCTGTCATAACCATACAGCGCCTTAAACGGGGACATCCCCGTGGAAGAGTGACAAGTATTATTATAACAGTATTCAGCTAGGGGCAACAAGACATTCCAATTGTCCTGTTGATAGTTGGCAAAACAATGCAGATATTGTTCCAAAGTCTGATTCACCCTTTCTGTCTGGCCGTCGGTTTCTGGATGGTAAGCGCTGCTAAGGCCTCATTCCACTCCCATCAGTTTCATCAGCTCCCCCCAGAACCGGAAGACGAACTGGGTCCCCCGGTCGGAGACCACCTTGGTGGGGAGCATGTGTAACCTCACCACATGCAGGAGAAACGCCTTTGCCAGTGTTTTAGCCGTGGGTAGTGAAGCAAACGGAATGAAATGTGCTTGCTTAGAAAATAGTCATTGATTTGCTCGGTGGTAAGTCAGTTATAAAATCCATGGAGATAACTTCCCAGGGTCGACTCAGATTAGGAAGCAGGTGTAACAGTCCCGGGGGTTTCCCTGGCCTGGGTTTACTCATGGCACAGATTTGGCACGACTGAACAAAGGAGGATAAATCCTTGTGCATTTGTGGCCACCAAAACTGCCTTTGGAGTAATTGAAGGGACTTAACGAATCCCGAGTGTCCAGACAGTTTGGAGCCATGCACTGCCTGTAACACCTCCCCCCTGAGCGAGAGGGGAACAAACAGCTTATGTCTCTGGTACCAACAGCCATTGTCCCATAGTTCAAAATCCCCTCCGCTTCAAGAACTGCTTTGTCCCCCTCCGAAAGGGCGGAAGCGAACTTACTGTGCCAAGTGTCTTTTGCCCCCTCCCCCGCCCCAGGAGGAGCTGGGTGCAACATCACAGGGGGTGGGGAGGTTAGGCGGGTCTGGCTGCGAGTCGTCACCACTCCGCCCAGCTGTGAAGGTGGGAAACAAAGCAGTTCTTGAAGCTGCCAGCATTGTTATTGAAGAAGAAAGTGACCCT
>NW_015171572.1:307381-312795 GCF_001447785.1 Gekko japonicus | reverse complement strand
TCCCTGATGGATTAAAGTACCCTGGTCCTGCTCCTACATTTAAGAACATAAGAACATAAGAGACGCCAATGTTGGATCAGGCCAAAGGCCCATCCAGTCCAACACTCTGTGTCACACAGTGGCCAGAAATACCAGTGCCATCAGGAGGTCCAGCAGTGGGGCCAGGACATTAGAAGCCCTCCCACTGTTGACCCCCCCCCCAAGCACCAAGAAGACAGAGCATCACTTGCCCCAGAGCCCCTAGCTATACCTTGTGGCTAATAGCCACTGATGGACCTCTGCTCCATATGCTTATCTAATTCCCTTTTGAAGCCGTCCATGCTTGTAGCACCCACCACTTCCTGTGGCAGTGAATTCCATGTGTTAATCACTCTTTGGGTGAAGAAGTACTTCCTTTTATCCGTTCTAACCCGACCGCTCTGCAGTTTCATGGAGTGCCCACGAGTTCTTGTATTGTGAGAAAGGGAGAAAAGTACCTCTTTCTTTACCTGCTCTTTCCCATGCATAATCTTATAAACCTCGATCATGTCACCCCTCAGTCGTCTTTTCTCCAAGCTAAAGAGCCCTAAGCGCTTTAACCTTTCCTCATAGGGAAAGTGTTCCAACCCTTTTATCATTCGAGTTGCCCTTTTCTGCACTTTTTCCAAAGCTATAATATCCTTTTTAAGGTGTGGTGCCCAGAACTGCACACAGTATTCCAAATGAGGTCTCACCATTGATTTATATAGGGGCATTATTATATTGGCTGATCTGTTTTCAATACCCTTCCTAATAATCCCCAGCATAGCATTGGCCTTCTTTATTGCAGTCACACACTGTCTCGACATTTTCAGTGAGTTATCCACTACAACTCCAAGATCTCTCTCTTGCTCAGTCTCTGCCAGTTCAGACCCCATCAATGTGTATTTATATTTAGGATTTTTGGCTCCAATGTGCATCACCTTGCACTTGGCCACATTGAACCCCATTTGCCATGTTGACGCCCACTCGCCCATCCTTGACAGATCCCCTTGGAGTGCCTCACAATCCTCACTGGTTTTCACCACCCTGAACAACTTTGTATCATCCGCAAATTTAGCCACTTCACTGCTTACTCCCATCTCCAAATCATTAATGAACAAGTTAAAAAGCAGTGGATCAAGTACTGATCCCTGCGGTACCCCACTGCTTACCACCCTCCACTGAGAAAATTGCCCACCTACACTCACTCTCTGTTTTCTATGAACTAGCCAGTTTTTGATCCATAAAAGGACTTGTCCTTCTATCCCATGATTTTTGAGCTTACTTAGGAGCCTTTGATGAGGAACTTTATCAGGATCATGAAGACCCCTGGGGGGCCCTGACGGCCAAAAGGCATCCCCCGGTATTCGAACTGGCCAAGGGGGGTGTTGAAAGAGGTCTTATGCTCGTCCCCTTCCCTGATGCGCACCCAAAAGTAGGCATCTCAAAGGTCCAGCTTGGAGAAGATTTTTCCTTTTGCTGCTTCCGCAAGCAAGTCTTTAATCAATGGCATGGGATAGGCATTAGTGGAAGACACTGCATTTAAGCCCCAGTAATCCGTGCAGAGTCGTAGCCCCCCATCTTTTTTCTTTCAAAAAAGTATTGGGGCCGCGTAGGGGGACAAGGCCGGTCGGATGAACCCACGGGCTAAGTTCTTGTCTATGAATTTGCGCAGTTCCTCTTTTTCGGCTGGTCCCATTGCATAAATACACCCCTTGGGTAATTTCTGCCCCGGCAACAGTTCAATGCTACAGTCTGAATGTCTATGCGGGGGGAGTCCATCCACCTTGAATACCCTAGCCAAATCCCGATACTCGGGGGGAATGGCGAGCAGTTCCTCCTGAGCTAGACACACTCTAGGGCCTTCTGCTATTGGCTGCTAGTCCCATTTCAGGTCCCAACTGTGGCTCTGGCACTTAGGTGAAATTAACTGTACCGTCCCTTCATCCCACAAGATGTAGGGATCATGCCCGTGCAGCCACAGGGCCCCAAGGACTAGGGGGAACCTGGCGGCTGAGGTGATCACGAATGCTCTGTCCTCCCAGTGATCCCCCGCCCCAATCCGCAACAGTACAGTCTTGTACTCACACAGGTCTTTCAATGTAGAGCCATCCATTTGTGTAAAGATCAGGGGGTCTTTCAACTTCACCACTCCTGCCTCCAACCCCGTAACCAGGGAGGGGTTGATCAGATCCCTCCCACACCCTGAGTCAATTAGGGCTTGCACCCGTATATGCGTTCCGAGGCTGGGGTTAATCAAAGTCACAGTCACAAAAAACAAGGAGGGAAAACTGCTCACCACATTGGGCACCTCCGGGATCGGGCCCTGCTGCTCCACGCCTCTTACAGCAGGACCAATCCGATTCCCGCCGGCTCGGGGTCTTCTCCGCTGGATTCCGCCTCTCCTTCTTCGGGAGCTGCTTGCAGGGCTTTGGCATATTTTGGCTTTCCAGTTGGCTTTTTCGCGGGCATGGCAGGGCGCACTTTCGCTGGTTAACTTGGCCCGTTTCCCGGGCCCCGTCCCACCGCAGTCAGCCGTGAAATGGCCCCGCTCCCCACATTTCAGGCAGAGCCTTTGCTGCATGTGCACTCTCGGGACGATTCTACTTGCCGCATCGGTTTCCCCTTCGTCGCTTAGGGTGTAGGCTGACCTCCTGCCGTCACGATGTCCAAGCGTAGGATGTGCAGGCAGGTTTCCACACTCTCCGCTTCTTGCATCCAGGCTGGGAGGGATACTGGGTCAACAGCCCTCAGGACCGTCTCCCGTATTTCGAGATTCAGCCCCACTCTGTACAGTTTTGCCAACACAGGATCAGGCCATGTTTGCACTTTGGCCGCGTGTAGCTTAAATTCAGAGGAGTATTCCCTCACCCATCGCCTACCTTGTTTAAGGGTTCGCAGGCATGACCTTTTTTGGCATTCTAGTCTTCGAACTGGGCTCGCAACGCCCACATAAAAGCATCCAGATTCATCAGTTCCAAACCCTGGGCATTGTGCAGCCCCACATACAAAGCCGCCGCAGGGCCCCGGAGCCGAGCTGCCACCACATCTACTCGGCTGCTGTCATCTGGGAACAGGTGGCCTGATCTTTCCACAAACTTCATCACTCGAACCATGAAGTAGGAGAGTTCCTCCGGGTTCCCATCAAAGGTTGCTTTGATGAGGTCTTTCGGGTGAGGTATCGCCCGTTCTCTCAGACTGCCTGGACGTGGCACTGGAACCGGGACATCGAGCGAGCCCGGTTGCGGGGCATCCTCAAGCCGGGGCAGCTGCTGCGGTGGGGCAGGCTGGGCAACCGGCCCTGCTGGGACCGCTGTTCGGGCCTCCCTCTCCTCCCTAATGGCTTGGATTACCAGCTGCGGGATCACCTGGATGACATCCTCCAAAGTCTGCTGCATTTGCCTTCTCTCTCGATCCGCCACCTCCATCCTCTGGACCAGTTCCAGTCCCTCCTCTGGGGACACATGGCCACTTCTCACCTTCTTCCTCTCCATCACCCATGCCCCGGGTGACAGCTTGAATGGGGCCCCAAAGGGGGGGAACCCCCCTGCCATGGAGAATCCCTGGTCGAACCGGCTGTCTCTCGGTGGCCCCTGCGTGAGCATATAAGTCTCTCCAGTAGAGTCCAGGTGAAACTGGCTCCAGCTGGAGCTTTGTCGGTAACCATGGCCAGGCGGCTGCCTCGACCCCATCAGGGTCAGGAACACCAGGGTCTTAGGAACTGCTCCCACGTCAGCTGCAGTTACCAGCAGTGTGGTAGTCACCAGCACAGTCGACTGGGTCGTGGGGGTCCCCTCACTGGTCGTGGTAGGCGTCGGGACCCCCCTGGAGTAATCCTTCTCAGGAATTGGTTTCTCCTCTCCGTCGTTCATCTCGGTTTTGGAGAGATGCGCAGAGATAGAGAATGGAAGATTCTTAACAGAATGTCAGAACCCAAAGCCAACAATGAAGTACACGCATTCAGGAACGGTAATACTTTTATTGCAGAGCTATAGATGCAGTAACATAAGCACTGTTAAGAATGGCGGTGGCCCGATGGGCATAATAGAACATAGGGTATTCGTATGCACCCCCCCCATAGCAGTGGCCAATTAGGCACCCTCCCGCATGCGGGATAAAGCTTGGAGACCATTAGGTAGCTAAAGCTAACAACCGACACTCTCTCACGACACCTAGGAGAAACCCAGACAATACAACTCCCTCCTGCACATCTGTATAGATAAGCATTTCAGCACAAAGCAGAACAAGCATAGAAAGGAATGCAGTAGCAATTAACCAGACACAGACTGAGCTCCCCAACCCCCATGGCAGCGTAGCAGTTTGGTTCTTAGTGGCCCCTCCTGATGCCTGCCACCTCCAACTTTTTCCCTTTAAGTAGCCCTTGAGATTTTGTTCCAATTTCTCTGAAGAACTGTGCTTTGCACATGAAAGCTTATACTTGGAATAAAACTTGGTTGGTCTTAAAGGTGCCACTGGACTAATTTTGTTCTGCTGCTTCAGACCAACACGGCTACCCACCTGAATTTATCTCAAAGGTGCTACTGTGGAAAGGTGCTCAGTGACTGGAGACTAAGCCACATGTGACCGGTGCTTTTGGAAAGCTAGAAAGAATAGTCCTGACTTTGAGGACAACATCATAAATGCATTCTTACAACACTATACTTTGCTACAGAAAGAAAGATATCAGGAGACCAATTCTACTTGGTCAAGGAAAGCATTTCTACAAATCAATGATGATGTCACAATTCAGTAAAGATCCAACCCACATATATGAAAATGTGCATTCAGTATGCTTCTGAAATAGGTCCAAAAAAGTAATCCTACCTCAAACAGCCAATGTGGGTTATGTTAAGTAAGTTGTTTCAGGGCATCCCATGGACACTTGCACCAGTTGGCATATACAGATAATAAAGAAGTTAGCAACAGATGTGAGAATCAGGTTTGAGTTCAGTGGCCTCTACAAGACCCACAAAGTTTAATTTCTGTGTTAAGCCCTGGGGGTTCCATTGTCCTGAGTGTTGCAATAACTTGTAATTCAGCAATCTCCCCTTCCAGTCTCTTTCTGAAATTCCTTTGAAATAAAACAGCTACTTTGAGGTCCCCCACTGAGTCCCCTTGGAGTTTGAAATGTTCTACAGGTTTCTCAGTTTTGTGGCTCTTGAGGTCAGATTTGTATCCATTTATCCTTTGGTGTAGGGTTTGACCTGTTTCTCCTATGTAGAGAACTGAAGGGCATTGTTGCCACTTAATGGCATATACAATGTTAGAAGATGAGCAGGTGATAGGGTTGCCAAGTCCATCTTCCACCCCCAGCGGGGGACTTTGGGGGCGTTCCTGGAGGGGGTGGGGCATCCCTGACATGATGACATCACGTTGGGGACGTCCACCACCCCCCACCCACCCATGCGCCAGAT
>NW_015171572.1:285905-303009 GCF_001447785.1 Gekko japonicus | reverse complement strand
TAGAAATGGTTCCCCCCCCCCGGTACTTCTGAAAGAGTACTGTCATTATCCAGTAGAGGCTGTAAGTTGCTGATGATGTGTTAAGATGTTTTGAGTTGAGAGAGGGGAGAGTTCGCTAAACATGGGGGTGTATGAAGTTTGGGGGTCCAAATCTTATTTTGTGGTTCAGAGCTTTCATACTCTCCTCACTGTTTTTGGATGAATTCATGAATAAGACGCAAATAAGGAATGAATAAGGAACTGGGAATAAGGAACCAACTTCAGCCTCCTGTTCTGTGGGGCTGTGATCCTGCAAAGCAATGGGTACTGCAAATGTTTGATCAGTGGTAGCATATATTGGCATGAAGCAACTGGTGATCAGCCTGGACTGGGGTTGTGTTCCCCGTGTCCCCAACTTGCAGAGGAGTGGATAGCATTAGTATGGAGTGCTAAGATGTCTGCCACCACCCCCAGCATTGTTCATCATTGCTGCTAGCCACTGTTGTATAGGGAAGAGCTGATGCAGTGATATGTATGTACAAGAGAGGAGGGACAGTTGCAGCAGTCCCAGGTTGAGGTAAGGACTCCCCACCTTGCTTACCATTCTCCTTGCACCCCAGTTTGGGGAATGGGTTCTCCCCTTTGGTGTCTTTGCCTTAGATGGAATACCTGTAAGGATTCTGAGCACAGCAGTGTTAAACAAATGCAAAGAAAATACTTTATGTTGTAAGATCTGCTTAAGAGTCAAGCTGGATAATATGTTTGACATTAGTTGTGTTGAGGTTTGTCAAGAAATCAGACCTTTAATTCAAAATCTTGTTCTTTCATTGAACACCAGGCCTCATATTAATCTCTAGGCTTGCAAATGGGTTGAAGAGACCAAATGGAAATAACTGGCTGTTGGTACTGAAGGGCTTGCAAGTCGATCTTGTGACCTTTGGATAACAATTCAGGTACAGAGACAAACCATTTGTTTACCAGGACAGGACTGTGGCACCATTGCACCTCTGCTTCACCACACTCCTTCAATTGGTGCTGTGATTCACAGGACAGGAGTGATGGGTTAGATTGCAGATAACCCCTCCATCCCATCATAAAGTGCCCCCCCCTTCCTGGGCCATCTGTTGTAACAGGCTCATGTCAATATAACTTCAATGGTCTGATTTTTGATTGGGCTAATGGGCTCCAGCCCACTCAGATCTTAGGCCTTTAAAAGTTAGTCTTTTTGTTCTTTGTTCAGAGCTACCCTCAGCTATCAGGAGGTATGATGAGCTAACCTGGAATGGACCAGGCTCCTGCCTGGCAAGATGCTCTCTAGACAGAGAGATATGGATTGTTGCCTGACTTCAGCCCAGAAGGGTAACATCTGGTAACTGTGATTCCCGAACCTGATTCATAGTCATGCATGTCATTGGAGAACTAGCATCCCCAACCACATCAGGGCCCAATTTGGTTAGGAGGTGTGGCACAGATGGGGCAGGGGCATCAGCTGAAATAACTCTGGGGGGCTGTCTGCCTCCATGTACTACAGTTAGTACACACAGCAGGGCAAACTTTGCCCCACAGCAGGGCAAATTTTCCCCCACTGCCATTTTGGCTCAGGAAGACAGCATGGGAAAGAAGGCTGAAGCTCGTTGTCACACCCACACTTTGCCCCTGAGCCCAACTAAGCCCTGGCACACTTGGGAATTTTAATAGATGTGATGACACCTTATCTCCAAACCCAAAAACTAGAAACTTAAATTTCACACCCTACAAACTTGTTTTTCCTCTATATTTTGTTACCCAAATCTGATGCAACACGTGCAACCCCTGTAACTAGCAAAAGCATCTTTCTGCTAGCAAAGAGAAAACATGTGTGCTGTGAGGTATTAATTGCTGAGACAGTACCTAGGGGTATGCATTAGGCATAAACCAAGCCAAAAAGATACCTGAAAATTACCTTATTGGTATTTTGGGGGTATTTTTAAGCTGGATATTAATTGGCACTGAATGATGGCTGTCTGAAATGGCCAAGCCCAAAAAATCCCAAATATTGGATAGTCATATTTTGGATAGTCAAAATTAAAGGGCATGTAAAAGGATTTCAGTCCCTTTAAATGCCTTCCAAGTGAATTCACCACTTGGAGAAGGTTATTGAAGGGACAGTGAACCCTTTAAATCCCTTTGGACTTCATTCGTGGGCTGTGCGGCTTGCAGAAGGCATTCAAATTCCTTTAAACGCCTTTCCCCCTTCCATTGAAAGCAATGGAGGATGAGGGCACCTTCTTTGGGGGCCAATAGAATTGGACCCTCTGGTCCAATCTTTTTGAAACTTGGTGGGGGGGAGGTTGAGCAGAGGCACAAACAGCTATGCTGCAAATTTGCTGCCTCTACCTTAAGAAAACAGCCCCCGACCCTCAGATACCCCAGATTGATTCTCCATTATACCCTATGGGGACCATTGACTAGAATGGTCCCCATGGGGTATAATGGAGCCAGGGGGGAATTGGGATTCCCAAATATTTACCGAATCCAAATACCATACCAGTACTGAGATTTGGGAATATTGGAAAATACTGGTATTTTTCAAGTTCAGTATACCCGAACCCAAAAAGTACTGCTGGGGGGGGGGAATTGCACACCCCCTAACCAAAACTTCTGTATATGGAGGTCAAGATACAGACAGGCCAACAACTGAAAAGAATAAGCTATTAAACAAGAAAATAAATGTATTACATTAACAGAAAGAGAATCAAGTTAAGTCAGGCAAATAAAAAACAGAGGCTCTACAGAAGGGAAATAAATGTTTAATTATGGTTGGTTACAATATAGACAGATTTATGATTTGTTTAAAACAGACAAAAAAGACTTTGGGTTCAGGAAAAAATATAATGAAATTGAAAATTTGTGGTTGGAAGGGGGTAAAAAGATGATATCTAAAATGTATAAGGTATTGCTAAAATGGTATACACAGGATGAAGCAGTTAAGGAGCAGATGATAAAATGGGCAGTTAATATGAACAAGGAAATATATATGTCATCTTGAGAATTTTTATGGAAAAATGCAATGAAAATTTCAACATGTAATAATTTAAAAGAAAATTGCTGTAAGATGCTGTATAGATGGTATATGACACCAAAAAAGATAGCAAGATGTCAAACAAATGTTGGAAATGTAAAAAAGTAGAGGGTTCGCTCTACCATATGTGGTGTACTTGTGATAAAGCAAAAAACATTTAGACTGAGGTCCATACAGAGATGGAGAAAATTATGAAATATAAAATTAAGAAGGAGCCTGAAATGCTACTACTGGGACTTAAAATGGAAGAAGTCAACATTGCAAAACAAACTTTAATGTGGTATATGATTACAACTGCTAGAATGCCATATGCTCAATGCTGGAAACAAGAAAGAACTCGAGAAATTTGGGAGTGGTTAAAAAAGTTACTTTTTATGGTTGAAATGGACAAAATGACAAGAAAGCTTAAGAATCAAGAAGCAGAAGAATTCTTTGCAGACTGGAAAGACTTTAAAGAATATTTAGAGAAATATTGAGATGTGAAAAATAATCTATTTTGCTTTGATAATTATTGAAGATAGAAGGGCATTTAGAATAAGTTTAAATATATAAGAACAAAAGTTAACGGTTATGTTACCTGAAGAACTTTATTATTGAAGAAGGAAAAAAAAGAGGGGGAAAATATAAGAGTTGGACTGGAGGTTGGAGCACTGCGGGAAGTCAGAAGGGGGGGGATATTAGGAGAAAAGGATATAAGACAGTTTGTAAAATGATGTATAGTTTGACTTATTGATATATCCTAATAAAATTGTTTTTTAAAAAAAGGGAAATAAATGTGCATGTGAAGTACAAACACAATTTAAACCTTTTCCCTAACAAATTACCTGCTGCTAAGGGAGAAAATGAAAGGGGAGATTGAAAGACATACAAGTCTGCTTTCTGAAGACAGCTGGGCAGCTCTGACGAAGTGCAGCAGAATGGATGGAAAAGTTGAGGAGTCAACTATAAGCATCCAAAACTTTATAACACAAGTCCCCCCCCTTTTTTACTCTTTTTGACAGGAACAGCACCAATCCCTGTCTATCTTCAAAATACCTGAAATCTCTAATGGACCTAACCAACAGAACTCCTAAGCCTTTCCAACCAAAATCCGACAACCCCAAACTCTGTCAGTTGGCCAGGAGTTAAACTCCTACACTCTGTCTTTTCCCTTTTTCTTTTCAGCATTCCAGTCCACCATTTGAAAGTGATTGGTGTAGGCTCCTGGAGGGTGGAAGTTGAAACTGTCCATCCCCAGTAGCACACATGACTCCCCAGTATCTCATATGACTGTAAAGTTGCATCTGATTTATAGTCTAGTTTGACCCTTAGGTTGCTGACTGGAAAAGTTTTCTGTCAGTTTCATTTTTTCCTAACTCTCTCTCATACTCAGAGTTTGAATTCAGTTTGAGCTCTCTAAGCCAGACAGCCAGGTGTTACTGTAATGGAAATTAACTAATGTTATCAATTAGAAAAGATACCTTTACCAAGGTTTACAACATATTACTTAATCTCTATAACACAAGAGACCTACCCTACAAAAATAAGTGGCAATCAGAATGTGGCATCACAATCACAGATGAACTCTGGGACAAAGTCTAGACCTCATCTACAATTACATCACCAATCATTAACACACAACTGCAATCATATAAAATCATTACCCATTGGTACCTGACCCCTCGTAAACTTGCGTTCTCCTCACCAAACTCATCACCATTGTGTTGGAGAAAATGTGGAAGTACTGGCTCCTACGTCCACTGTTGGTGGGAGTGCCCACCTATTAATTCTTTTTGGCAAGAAGTTCTTAAGCAAATTAAAATCATCAAGGGTTATGAAGTACCCCTACAACCTGAAATACTTTTTCTCAACATCTGGCAAGATCCCCAAATACCATCAATCAGAAAAGACCTCATATTTAGCTTAATAGTCGCAGCTCGTTCCTGCATATCCACCAGATGGAAATCTCACCTTCCCCCCACGATTGAGCAATGGTACACGAAAGTCTGGGACCTCTATATTCTTGAGAAAATTACAAATCATGTCAGAAGCATCGACCAATTTCCTAAAACAACCTCTTTCTCTGCAAAATGGCTACCCTTCTTCGAAAATGACATCCAACCACATAATCAGATATATCTCAAACTACTATATAGTTAAATAACATGTTCCTCATATTACAAATACATACATAACACTGGTTGTGTACCACTGAGTTAAGCGCTGTAATATATAGTATTACCATAAGACAATACTAAAATTAGATCTCTTTAGACAATACTAAGATTTGCTGCTTTATAGTTTTCAAGAGTTATAACGATACCTCTCGTTGAAATATTATTCATTGTACTTTGAAATATTGAAAGTTACTGTTATTTTAATGTTGTAACGACTTACCGGAGATCTTAATAAAAAGTTAATGATTAAAAAAAGAAAAGATACCTTTACACATTTACTCCCTGTTTTGACATATTTATTGCTTTGCTGCCCTTCCCCCCTTAATTAAATCAAAACAACTCTTGACCTTATAACCTTAGCTTGTTATTTAGTTTTGTCTTTGCATATCTTAAAACATCTTCATCACGTTACATATTAATTTGCTGTTCAGCCTCTGTCTATAAGTGTGAACTCTACTTTCCATTCCAATGTATTTGAAAAACTGTCCATGCACATGAAAGCTCATACCTTGAATAAACCTTTGTTGGTCTTAAAGGTGCCTCTGGACTCCAAAGGTGCTCTACTGCTTCAGACCAACACGGCTGACCACATGGAATTAATTTTTCTATTCATTTTCATTACACTAAGATACAATAAGTAAAAGGACTTTATGGATTTTAAAAAATTAGTTAAGAATCAAATGCACATTCATAATAGGTGGCTCAAGTGGTTAAGACGCTGAACTGCAGGTTGTGGAAAGTCAGTAGTTCAGCAGTTCAAGACCCGGGTGCCACAAGACAGGGTGAGCTCCTGTCTCTAGTTCCAGCTCCTGCCAACCTAGCAGTTCGAAAGCAAGAAATTGCAAGTAGATAAATAGGTACCACTTCGGTGTTTAGTCATGCCGGCCACATGACCACGGAAACGTCTTCGGACAGCGCTGGCTCTTTGGCTTTGAAACGGAGATGAGCACCGCAACCCTAGAGTCGGATTCGACTGGCTTTCGAGCAAGGGAACCTTTACCTTTACCTTTACCATAACTGTAAAGATGTTACATAGATTCATGTGATACATCAACATTTCTTGAGACACATTCTTTCTAAAGGCAGAAGTCTCCTAAATCAAAGAAGACATGTTGTCCATTGCTTAATATTTCCATGAGAAAATGTAAAGTAACAGCCAAAATTTGAAAAATCGTATGTATCCTCCACCTTAACACCAAAACTCTGTAAATCTTCCAATAAAGATACTGAGATAAATCTGATGGGAAACTGAGAACAATAGCAAAAAAGGAAAACAACGTGATCACGGAAGCTAAAGAAGGCAGTTTCCTATTTGGGATTGAGATGATTTTGTCTTTTGAGAATCTCATTTTATTATTCTAATGTTGTTTAAAAAGCCAGTGCTATAATCCAGAACACAGCACTTAAGGTCCCCAGGTGACGCATACTAATGAGATCCGCTTAAGTTTTTAATAGCTTCTCATTGATTTCATTTCAGAACAATGCATAATAATAGCAGAGAAATATAAACAGATGAGTTAAAGATAATGAAATAAAGATAATGAACAGTGGCACACATTTCCCCCCTGCATGGGGTAAAAAAGGTACATCGCCTATATTGCTGAATGTTGCTGGAAGGTTCAACATTCATATTTATTGACAAATAACTCAGTCAAACAATATAAGTAAAATCTATATATCTAAAAGCCAAGACGGCTTTTATCTAAATCTGCACATTGGGGGCTCTTATCGAAATCTGCACATCGGGGGCACTTGGGGGCAAAGAGATTTTCCTGCACACTTGGGGCAATTCCCAGGTGTGCAGAAAAATCTGAAAAGTTTAAAAATCTATACTAGAAATACATAAATCCCCCCAAAAGTAAAAGAGCATTCCCTGCACATGTGCAGAGAACGCCTTGGCAACTGTCTCGCTGCCACCGCTGGGGGGGAGAAGGCTTGGCAGGCTGTGAGCCGCTCAGGCCTCACCACCACTGGTGCTGGGGGGAGGAGGGAGAAGGCTTGGCAGGTCTCAGGCCTTGCTGCTGCCATTGCTGGGGGGGAGGGAGGAGGGAGAAGGCTTGGTGAGCCTGCTGGGTCCTCCTGCTGGGCTCACCTGCTGCCACTTCCTCCTCCTGCGGAGCTCCTCCTGCTTTTGCAGGCCAGGAGCTGCGAGGAATACTCCCCCCCACGAGTATTGCGGGTCCCCCTTCTTGTACTTGTATAATAGCCAGAACTATGATTCACCTTGATAACTGTCAAAACTAGCCCTGTTACGTGATATGTCCGTGTGGATGAAAAGGAACACAGAGGGGGAGCCAGAGTGAGCACACTGGCTCTGCCTACAGGTCATGATGACTGAGAATGCTGGGCCCAGGCCATCTTACCCACATTTGCCTCAGTTTTGATACAGCACCTATGTGGTATGTGCCTAGTCCTCATTCTCAATCAGTGTGTGAAGCCTATGTGCACACAGCTTGTGTAGTGCATAGGCCCCATACCCACATATGGCAAATCTGTGTACAAGAAGTATGCCCAATGAACTTGACAATGAGCATGTGATGCGGCTAACAATTCCTGCTGCTCTTCTGTGTGTTTTGCCTCTTTTCCCTGATGTGTACAGGGCTATTCTTTGTTTTTTATTGTTGTTGAACTCAATGTACAATTATGCTTTGATGATGCTAACCGTGACAGTGGTTGTAGGCAAGATATTTTCTTTCTCACTCAGCTCTAGCTACAGTATGGTGATAACAATGTGGGCTTGGCTTATAAAGACTATTGTAAGGATTCCTGACATGAAATGCATGGAGCAATGTGAAAAGTCTACAGCCCTCTACGAATGGCTTGTAGTTGATAATGATCCAAACGCCTGCCATTGTGGTGGGTGAAATATGTGCAGAGGATGTGTCATGTCTCAATAGTGGCATGGCTCTCTCTGTAAGTTTGATATACAAAGACTCATTACTCTGCATTATAGAATCCCAACTAGACCACCTGATGTTGAGACAGAATTTGCCTTTGTTACAAATTAGTGACCCCAACAACAGCATTTTACTTTTCCCTATAGGGATGAATGGCAACCATTCATGTATGTAGAAGGAAGTTGGTTGCAATTGGATAAGTCACTGGAGATGACTGATGACTGATGCTGGAATCCTAAGTACACTTACCAGGGGTAACCAGCAATGCTCCCTCTAAGCTGTGGAGTCTTGTGAACAAAAATTCTACTCTGTGAGCTACTGGCATTAAAGTTGTGAGCAAGCAATTTGGCTACTGCATACATTAGTTTGCACTGGAGCCATCCTTCCTGAGCTAAGACAAAAATGTGTGATCCGGAGGCTAAAAGACTGTGAGCTAGCTCACACTAACTCAGCTTAGAGGGAACAGTGGTAACCAGGGAAGTTCCTTGAGATTTAATTCTGAGGATATGTGCTTAGTATTGCACTGTAACTCTGTTCCATACTGGGGATGTACATTCAGATGCTACTGAAAAAAGCCTCTTATAATTAATTGAAATGGAAATTTTTACTCTGTCAGTAATGTTTGGAAAGCTTCAGCTTGAGCTCTACACCTGGCTATCTGAAGGTGGAAGGAACAGGGAGAGACTGACCCAGCAGATGTATAACTCACAGGGATACTTACCAATTGAAAAGTGACTCAGATCTCGCCACCAAACGGGATTGCACTGATAGGTCTTTCAAAATTGTTTTCCCCAATCACGTGATCTGCACTCTGGTTTGGGGAGGGCTTAGATTCTGTGTAAAAGCAGGCAGGCCAGGTGAATGTTATACTACTTTCTCTTAGCAATAGACAGTGCTGTTACTGTAATGAATGGAGATAAGCAAACATATTTGTTGTACCCAAAGGGAGAAGACAGAGACAAATGCTGCATGCCTCTTGCCCCAAAATATTATGCAGTATCTTCCATCTCTTTTTGGTAATGTGCCACAAAGAAACTCCAGCACCTCCATCTAGCCTGGCTTTTTAAAGAACACATCACACTTCAGTTAGGACATAATGTGTAATTGGGCCTTAGTAGGGACAGTAAAGGGGGGGGGATCACACACAGGCATGAAAGAGTAGGCAGAGGGATTGGACTAGGCTTGCCAACCTCCAGGTGAGGCCTGGAGTTCTCCTGGAATTACAGTTGATCTCCATACTACAAGCATCAGTTCCCCTGGTGCATATGTGGAGGGCAGACTATGTGGCATGACATCTCGGCTAAGCTCCCTCCCCTCCCTAAATTCCCATGGTCCTCAGGCACTGACCTCAAATTCCCAGGAATATCCCAATATGTGGCCAACAACTCTAGATCAGACAGCGATTCTGCAGGCTGCTTCTTTAGCAGACACGATTCTTCACATGACCAATAGCAACTTCTTTATGATTTATATATTATTTGTGCCTGCTGTGCCAGACCTCTTGCTTTCTTGGGTTGCCAAATGCAGGATGCTGTGCTCATTCTGCCTACGGCCTAATTTCTTGTTCTGCATGCCCAAATATCTCCCTCCATCTATAAAATGGGGCACTTTCCGGTATCTTCCTGGGATATGGCAGAGGAGGAGCCATTTGGGACAGAGGTACAGAACTGTATCCCAGTTGAGTGGGGGAAAGAAGTGCGTTTCCCCCTTGAAAATATAGATCTGATAAGTGAAATGGGAAAATTGAAACTAATAGATTTAATAACAAATATGATGAAACAAAGGCCAGTTTTTAAAATATAAACCCAAAGTGATTAACGTGCATTCCTATTTTCTGCTCTGGTGAATCCAGTTATTGAGAATCAAGCCCATGAAGTCTCTCCCTCAAGCCCACATCTCAGTTGCTTGAATCACCTGGAAATACTTGGCTGTAGTGTGCTCTTGTTTAATTAACATCTGGCACTTCAAAACTGAGAGATGCAGTGACAAGAACTCTCTGTTAAACGCAGAGCCAAGCTGTACAGCATAAGAAGATTTAGATGCCAAAAACTGAAGAGATCCTTGCCCACAATGGTTAGCCTTAACTCTGCATTGCAAAAGGAGAAAAACAACAATTAGAGAAACCTCTATCTGTTTAAGATATGGCATCTTAACAAACATGAGGAACATGCAGATGTTAAAGTGTATGAATACGCTATTAATTTGGCTAAAATTAATGTATTTAATATGTTGTCATATTAATTTGGCTAAAATTAATGTATTTAAAGTTGAAAGTTGAAAAGAGACTATTTATTGTTTATGTGTTTATTTTATTTTCTATAGCCTACTTTTCTCCACAGTGGAGGCCCAGCACTGTTTAACCTCACAACAACCATCTGTGAGACAAAATAGGCTATGAGGGAGGAAGTAGTCCAAGGTCTCCGAGCGAGCTTCCATGGCAGAATGGTAATAATGTGAACGTTGGTCTCCCTGATCCCATTCTAACACTACACCAGTGACCATGATAAAAGTGGCTCTGGATCAGTAGCTGCTAGGAGGAAAACAAAATCCAGGTGTTGAATGGATACCATCTTTTGATGCAGACTGCACAGTTTTGTTTGACTGCCATTAGATGATGGCATCAATTTTGGTTATTTCCTTGAACAAAGCTCGAATCAGAAAAGCAAGATTAAAATGTTAGATATCTGCAAATCAGCACAGACCTCACCTGGAAAACTGGAGGCAACTTATTTCAGGTTTAGATGGAATACATCCTAAAGGGAAAAACAAGTTCCATGCAGGATTATTTTAAGTCTCTCTGTATTCCCACCCCCATAATTTAATTAGACTCTGAGACAGCCAAAGTGTCATTATATGCTACATAGTATGTGTTGCTGTAGCTTGTTTACTTTAATGATAAGCATTTTGTGCTGGGTATAATTAATTGGTATGAGAAAGGAAATGTCTGTACGGAACAATTCAGATGCAACTATGCTGTTTTTCCTTTATTTCCCCTATTGGCTTTGGGTTTTCTAAGATACAATACAGTATAATTTACAGCAGTACAGAGGAAAACATCACTAATATTCTTTCTCCATTAGTGCCGGAGTTATGAAACCTTTAGAAAAAAATGAAACATTTTTTTAAAAGGCAAGGTTGAACCTATTCTTTTTTGGAATGGAGTTGCTGGAAAGTGTGTGATAGGTAGCTGTAACAACTGCAGTGGGTCACACTAGAATAGTAAAAGGAAGAATTGACCAATCCACCACTTGCTCACATAACCTCCTCCTGACCTCTGATGATTAGGAGGTGACAAATCAGCCCTCTGGCTTATGTCTTAGAGATGGCATTCAGAAACATGGCTGCAAAGTGTCAAATAAAAATGTGTTTTGTTCCATATGAGCTTCCCTTGAGAGGCTGCTACTTTATAAACCATAATTTGTCCCAGCAACAGCACTGCATATACTTGAAATCCTTCTTTTCCCTAACTATGCTAGGAGGCAGAGAGAGAGAGAGAGAGAGAGAGAGAGAGAGAGAGAGAGAGAGAGAGAGAGAGAACGTGAACCAGGAGGATTCTGGTTCAAATCTCATGTCAGCAAAACGGTGGCTGTAGGCAGCCATTTTCTTTCAAACTCAATCTGCAATCTCTAATATAGGGGCAACAAAACAGAGTTAACTCTGTTGTCATACAAGGCTATGCTACCACTTTCACCAGGTACTTTTTAAACTCAGAAGCGTTACAAGATGGGCTGAGTACGGCTGGGGAATGCCGGACAGCTGTGGCTTTGTGAACAGCCTCTTTAATCCATTCGAAAAACGTTTCTGAAACGTGCCTATATCAGGCCAAACTGCCAGTCTGAACTCAGCCTTTGATAGTGCTGAAGCTTTGCACACCTACAAAGTATGTAGAGTTTATTTTATGTATTTAAAACATTTGTATCCCATCTTCCCCCCAGGACTTAGAGCAGCTCACAAAAGAATACCTTGATGGTATCCATAACAATAAAATGCAAATTTAAAAATCCCAATGACTTCAACATGCCTCAAAGTCTTCACACTATTTTAAAAACCTCTATTTTCCCACCCACCTACCTAAAAGCAATTCTCCAGCAATCTACTGAACACTATTACTAAAAAGTCCCAACAAATAATATTGTTGAATAACAGCTCTTTTAAAAGATGAACACATGAAGCTGCCCTTTACTGAATCAGACACTTGGTCCATCAAAGTGAATATTGTCTGCTCAGACTGGCAGCAGCTCTCCAGGGTTCCAGGCAAAGGTCTTTCACGTTAACTGGAGATGCTGGTGATTGAACCTGGGACCTTCTGTGTCCCAAGGAAATGCTCTGCCACTCCACCACAGCCCCTCTTCGAAGATAAGCCATGAAAAAGCCCTCCTCTAATTCCACAGAGTTACGGCAATAGTTCTGCAATCAAGATGAAGTGGGCAGAGGAGGAGTGTCTCATCAGAGTGGAGAGAGGTAGCGTAAGGGGCTTAGAAGAACATAATTGGCCTATGGGTTAATACTGAATTCAGACATGGTGATGGCATGCCATCCAGATCCAATGAATTATCTCAGGGAATTTAAGTACAAGGGATAATAATTTAAGTACAAGGGATAATAATTCCCTTTGACCAAACGGCCTTAATAAGTGTCTTACTCAGCTGCAACTGACCAATTTCCTCAGACAATTTCCTCAGACCAGCCATTTTCTAGCGCAACCGCAAACTTGCTTCATTAAAATATGGCCATTCCTTAAAAGTGTGATCTAGCTATGGTGATCTTTGCTCTGATCACATCAAAGTTGGATTACTGTAATGGGGTTTACATGGGGCTGGCTTTGTCTGGAAAACCTTCACTGGCTACCAATCTATTTCTAGGCACAACTCAAAGTGCTGGTTATTATCTTATCTCAGTGGCTTGGGGCCAGTGTACTTGAAGGATTGCCTCTTCCCATACTGCCTAGCTTACCAGCTAAGATCTGCTTCCATAACCCTGGTTTCTGTGTCCCTGACTGTAGAGGTAAAGAAAGTATTGACTAAGGACTCTCCCCCAGTGGTGATATCTCTTCTTTTGAGTACCTGAGACTTGCCTGGCACCTACTCTACTGAGGTCTAGACACTAGGCCAAAACATTTCTTTTTAACCAGGCTTTTAAGTAAGAGATCTTACCTTTTACATTGTTTTATTTTTTGTCTTCTGCCTGCAAATTGTTGTATGAATATTTTTAGGCTGCTCAGTGTTTATTTTATGCTGTATTCATGTCCTAGTTTGTTTATAAATCAGTTATTTCAATATTGATAAATTATGTTTTTTGTTTTATGATTTTATGATACTGTTTTTATTGGCGAGCTGCTTCAAGCAGGTCCCTGGAGGGACGATGTATAAATTTTTCAAAGAAATAAAAAAATACCTGTCCACCTCAAGTGCTTCAACCTGTATGAGTCTGCCTAAGTACTAAGGAAATTGGATAGCGCTCTGCTTCGGATGTTTGCCATTTGTCTAAAGGCAGACTGTCTGACACAAGGGAAAGGCCTTCTAAGTGGTGGCACCCACCTCTTAGGGAGGTTTGAAAAGCCAGCTTAGGAAATCAGTGAAGACCATTCTTTTTTGGTGAGCCTGTTAAAGGTTGTTCACACCTTGCTTTGATTTAAAAAAAAAAGAATTGAGAAATGCAGGGACTGGTCGCTCTCCCCCTCCCCTGACAGCAGTGTCAAATGTTGATGAATCAAGCTCCTCTTGTGGACTCCACACACACACACACACACACACACACAAACTCCTGCTTTGCCTCTGATATCCTGTGATAGAATTCTGATTACTCTGAACAGCAGCCCTAAGGATCAGAAGACCTTCAAGAACACAGGGCTGTGATGTGGAGGTCTGCAGTGGGAAAGGGGATATGGGCCAAAAAAATGCCCTTTTCTTGTACAAGCATTTTATTCATTTTACATTTTGGCCTGATGGCCAGTGTAAGCCATTATGGTGAGGTACAAATCCTATAAACAAATAATAAGCAATTAACTTAAATAATAATAAGCCAACTTAATAATTAATTAATAATAATAAGCCAACTTAAATAACAAACATTAACTCCTCTTGTGGTGGATTTTTTGCCTTTCCAGCAGAGTAAGCGCACCAGTGGAAGCCAAAAGGTTGCTTCAGGCTCCCTTACTTCTGAAGCTTCTGAGAGCTTTTCTTATCAGGTATAACTACATCTGTATAAAAGAAGGTTTAGCTCTCCCTTGAGAACTCCGGCTTTCGTTCATCTTATTTACCCCAATTTATTAGGATTAACTTTGGCTGATTCCCCTCCCCTCACTTCACACACAGTTGGGGAAAAATTAGCCAGTAATTAATGCTTGTCTTCCTGGGAGTTCCTCAGCAGCCTGGGTTAACTGAAGGACACTGTCGAGCTGACAGGCCCAATCTCCCCCCCTCCCCCACCTTTATTATTATTCATTTTAGTCAGTCTACTGTTCCCACTTAGAAACTATGAAAATTGTAACTGTGAAACCCACAGTCTAGTCACAATCACTGAGGCTCTGTTAATGGAACTGCATTTTACCAAGCAGTTGGGTAAGTAATAAAGCGTAAACCCGTGAGAGCCAGTTTGGTGTAGTGGTTAGAATGTCTGGGATCTGGGAAAGAAGAAGAAGAGTTGGAAAGGCTGAGGGACTTGGTAATGTTGAGTCTGGAGATCCTGCACTGAGCAGGGGGTTAGACTAGATGGCCTGTATGGCCCCTCCAACTCTGTGATTCTGTGATTCTACACCCCACTCTTCTGTACCCAAAAGAGTCTCAGAATGGCTTACAATTGCCTTCCCTTCCTCTCCCCACAACAGACATCCTGTGAGGTGGGTGGGGCTGAGAGAGTTCTGAGTGAGCTGTGACTGACCCAAGGTCACCCAGCTGGCTTCATGTGGAGGACTGGGGAATCAAACCTCGTTCTCCAGATTAGAGGCCGCTGCTCTTAACCACTACACCAAGCTGTAGATGCGAATCTGCAGAATGCTGTGGAAACTTGCTAGGTGACCTTGGGCCAGTCACATGCACACTCAGCCTAACTTACTTCACAGGGTAGTTGTGTGGATAAAATGGAGTAGAGAGGAACAATGTTAGTTGCTTTGGGTCCCCATTGTGAAGAAAGGCAGGATATAAATGAAGTAGATAAATAAATACATGATATGGAAAACAGCACCAATAAATAAATAAATCCAAAATAAAGTTCTGAAGAAACTTTGGAGTCACTAGAAATGTTTAAAATTTAAAATCTTAACATATATAATTTTAATGCTTCTGAAAACATATATTTTACATTGACTAAGTCCCTCCTGTCTGTTAGGAGTGTACTTCAACATAGAGAGAAATAACTAGGGGCTTCCTGTTCTATGATCACTCCTAATCAGTCCGAATTGGTCCAGGTCTGTCATTACCATATGACCTAATATGACTGGCTCATCCTTTTCTTGGGAGAGTACAGGTTGGTTTGTCATTCCATAAAAGATGCAGTCTGCATGCAAAAGTTGTCTCATTTATGGCCTGACTGTGACTGCCCTCCAAATTCCTACTCCTTTATGAACACTACCTGCAGCTGGTTCACCTCTGTTGTCCTCTGCCCTGGTTTTATATCTGGAGAAGCTCTCCAGGCCTCAGAATCAGGGTGTGGAGAAGGGTTATTGCACCCAGCCCACTTCCCCAAGAGAGAGCTCAGCCCTAACACCAGGCTTAGCATCTCCTCACTCCTCCCTGGCCTAATTTGAGAGCCATCCTTCTAGTCTATCCCTCTTGCCTCCCTTGCACCTCCTAGAACCTGGACCAATCCTTCCCCATTCTTCCCTGGGCCTTATAGTGGCCCAGGCAGGGCATATCCCTTCTCTTTCCCCCTGTATGGGTGCTTCTCATTAGGAGCCCTGGCCAACTGCCAGAGGTCCCCTGTTCTGCTGTGAGGAGGCTGCTGGCTCTTGGTTGCTGGCTGATGATGTCATTGGTAGGCAACTAGCAGCTGTTGTGAGGGCTGACTGTACCCAAAAGAGTCCCAACTGGTGTGGGACCCAGCAGTGAAGTGGAGCTCTGTCCTCAGCTTCTGCAGTGAAGGCTTCCCTCTCCCACCAGAGCAGATAAGTGTGGCAGGTCCAGGGCTGCCACTGGGTGGAGGCCAGGTGAGGGACTGCTCCTGGACATAATTCTTAAACCTATTTGTTTGTATGACTATGGAACCATAAAACCTATTGCATCAGGGTGGAGTTGGCAAATCTCATGAGTGATCCCATGTCCCACAAAGAAATTAAGGGTGTGGTAAACTTTGCAGTGAGTATGTTTGATAAGTAAATATTCTGTGTTCAACAGCCATGGTCACTCATGAGCTGATGCTCCAGTCTGTTCCACTTGTCTACTTCAAACAGCTGAAGAAGAAAGGGGGCCACACCAAGGCAAAATGACGATGAAGAGGCAAATGCTGCAGAAGAAAAAGAATATTTAGGTCTTGACAAGGAAGGATGCCCAGGGCGAGTGCTGAGCGTCCAACTTACTCCTACACCACCAAATAAACACTAAACATCGAACAAAGTTCTTACAGGAAGAAGGAACTTTGGCAAAGAACTTGGTCTTCCTCTTGACAAAGGGGGCCGTTCTGAAGCAAGGAGGTGTATGGAGGCAGAGCGGCGAGAATTATCGACCGCCCTGTAAAAGCCGAGGCAAGGAAAACTACGAGGGAGGGGGAAAGGAGTATCTTTAACAGAATCTGAAGCTAAGTATCTTTTTTTAAGCTCTGCATGAGGCTTATCCATTTACATAAACTTAAAGTTAAAACAAAAAAATGAAGTGAGAATTGAGAAATAATCTAAAGGAAGCGCGACAGGGAAAGGTGGAAAGGATTAGCAAATTAGCTAAGTTTATTAACCACAGAAGAACTTAGATAGAGAGCGCTTGATAGATAAACAAAGGCTACTTCAAAATTACAATAAATAAAACTGAGAGATAGAGAATTGTTAACGGGTACCTTACAGTGGGTGTGATTGTCTCTTTAAA
>NW_015171572.1:273143-285855 GCF_001447785.1 Gekko japonicus | reverse complement strand
GATGGAGACATGAGGGGGAGAGGCAGGAGACCCAGGAACATTGCGAGTAAGTGGAGAAGCTGCTGAGGATGTCGAGGGGAGGAGACGATCGGAGAGCGATGTACACAAGGAGCGGCGTACACAAGGAGAGGAGTGGCAGAACAGAGGGTCGGAACAGCATCCTGACGTCAGCAGTACAGAGGAGTGGTGGAGATCGGTGTGTAGGTGGAGTGGAGGAATCATCGGAGTGAGAGGAGAGCGAACAGGAGACGGAGTGAAGAAGCACAGCAGTGACATCAACGGTGTAGCGGGGCAGGAAATAAAGCACGACTTATATCTTTCCTATTCTTACGAAGATGAATCTTCCCACGCAACCTTGGGTGCTTTCAGTACTGTTATCTGACTCAAATGCCGATGGACTTAACGTGGCGCGGTTCCTGGCTAAGGTGGCTGCTCTCAAGAAACATTGAAAATTTCAGCACTTCTGAAAACTCCGACACCGACTTTTAATCTTCGGATAATTTTAGTCAGTTGGCTCCGCCCCAAGTGTAGTTAGGTAATTTTTAATCTCTGGGCTCAGCCTGGGTTTTATGTGACTGTGATTATGTACCTTGACACATGTTATGTCTATTTTATGTACTTATTTTATTCCCCTTTTGTATCCTCTTGGTCAAGACTTCGGTCACATAGACCTGTAATAAATTGAAATTGAAATTGAAGAAATAAAGCACGGAGAGTTTGTGAGACGGAGAGAAGGAGTATAAATAAAAGAAAGGACTGTAATTGAAGTGGTGCAAAGATAGAGCAGACAAAGAGGAGATTAAAATAAACATAGCTATAAGAGGTTGAAATAAAGGGATAGGCACGACAAGGTTAAGAACATTAGATCAGTACAAAGATTCGTAGGTTAAATAATTTATTTGTTTATATATTTATTTATCGTATTTATACCCTGCCCTCCCCGTGGGCTCAGGGTGGCTTACAAGGGCAAGGCAAAGCCTTGCCATGATAAAACACAATATACATATAATTTAAAAACATACAATACATATTTAAAAATCCTAATTTAAACAAAGTGCTCAGTGTCTTCAGAGTCCAAAGATGACAGAACGTATGCCCGAAGTTCCTGGTAGACGGTTTAAGGCTCCATTCATGTTCAGGTTCAGGTGTTTTTCTCAGGGCCTCTTCCAACCCACAGCGATGGTGATATAGTGGGGGCAGCGGCTCCTACTCAAAAGCCTGGTGGAAGAGCTCCATCTTGCAGGCCCTGCGGAACTGCATAAGATCCCGCAGGGCCCGGATCTCCCCCGGGAGCTCATTCCACCAGGTAGGAGCCGCCACCAAAAAAGCCCTGGCCCTAGTGGTGGCCAGTTTGACATCCCTGGGGCTCGGGGTAGCTAGTAAATTTTGGGCCCCTGACCATAGTGCTCTTGGGGGAACATGTGGGGAGAGGCGGTCCCTCAGGTAGGTTGGACCCAGGCCATCTAGGGCTTTATAGGTAAGAACCAGCACTTTGAAGCGAATCCAGTACGCTATTGGCAACCAGTGCAGCACTTTCAGTGCAGGCTGAATGTGGTCCCTTCTAGAGAGACCCATATATAATAAATATATAAAGAAGGGGACAGCTAATAGAACAAGAATGGACTGAGGGGAAGGGAAGTCTCAAGTAAATAAATACAAAGAACACACAAAAAGGAAAAAAAGGAAAATATTCAAAATAAAGAACTAAGAAAAGGAAAATAAGGATGGCATCAGGTTCCTCAAAAAAGACAGGGGTTCCATCGCCGAGCCAGATGGGGGGGACATCCCACTTAAAAGTAGGCGCCACCCAAGTTACAATGCAAGATATCCAAACATTGATGTGTAACTGCCTTTAACAGGCAGCACAACAGACAGCAGAGGTAATAAAAAAAGAATTGGAACCATTACAAGCAAAAATTAATGAAATCTCAACACAAAAGCAGACACACAAGAAATAAAAGCAGAGATAAAAAATAATAGAAAATACAAGCCAATTAGAAGAAAAAGTAGAGGATATAGACCAGGATGTACAAGAAACTAAAACAAAAGTAGATAAGTGGGAACAAACTATAATAATGTTGGAGATGGAAAAAGCAGGTACTATATTGAGATTCCAAAATATAAGTGAACAAGTAGACAGAAATCTAAAGGAAGTATTAGTACAAAATGTGCTGGAACAGTTTAAAATGGAAAACGAAAAGGAGATAACAGATGGTATAGAAGCAATATATAGAAGAAATTCAGCGTACTCAAAAAGGCACAAACTGCCAAGAGAAGTCCACGTAAAATTTCATAGAAAATTAGTATGGGATAAAATTCTACATGCAGCAAATTCAAATAAACTAACAATAATGGGAACAGAAATCAGAGTACTTAAGGAAATACTATTGCGTGTAAGAGAAAAGCGTCATAACTATGAGATACCAGCAGAATTGCTAAGGAAAAACCAAATACAATATAGGTGGCTGCTACCGGAAGGCATGCTATTTACATATAAAACTAAAAGATATAGAATAGATTCCATATTCAAACTTGAAAACTTTCTAGACAAGGAGGGAGAGGAAATGGGTTGGCAAAGGGGAAACAGGGAAGAAGACGAGGAGGGGGATGAAGATGATACCCAAGAAGGGGCAACTGCCCAGGAAGAGGCCACAGGGCTAGAGGAAAAAGAGTTACTTAAAGAGAGGAAGAAGCAACAGCTTAGATATAAGACGGAATCCCAAATAAGAACCAGACTGCATATTAAAAATATTGTTTCCTCAAAAAAAGACAAAAAAAATGGCAACTAAAAAGCTAAACATAATATCGGTTAATGTTAACGGGCTAAATAGCCCACTAAAAAGAATTTTTTTTCCATCAAGCAATAAAAGTAAATGCAAATATTACCTGCTTCCAGGAAACGCATATAAAAGAAGAACACAAAAAACACTTAGAGTGCAAAAAACTAGGTATCCCATTCGTGGCATCAGATTTAGTAAAGAAAAGAGGCCTGGTGACGTATGTTAAAGAAGGTCTCAACCCAGAACTTAAATATAAATCAAGCAATGGAAGGATATTAGTAGTGCAAATAAGGAGTGGGAAAGAAACTCATATTGTAAACAATTATGCCCCAAATCAAAACCAAGAAAGATTTTATAAAGAGTTTTAAAAAATTAGTAAAAGAATGCCCGGGAGATATAGTTATAGTAGGAGACTTTAATGCAGTGGTAAACAGTAAGGAAGACAAAAAAAGAACAAAAAAAACAGTAAGAGGTGGCACTATAATACCAAAATCTTTCCTACAGCTGGCAGAAGAATTAAACTTAATAGACATATGGAGAACAAGAAATCCACAAAAAAAAGGATTACACTTACTTTTTGTCAAGATATAAGTCATGGTCGAGGATAGACATGATTTGGTTAAATGTGGAATTGGCTAAAGAATTGTTAGAAGTTGAAATTTTACCAAATACATACGCAGACCATAACCCGATGTGGCTATCTTTACAAGATGGAATAAAAAACACAAGATGGAGATTAAATACTGGATTATTACAAGACAGGAAATTTCTAGGAAAGCTTAAGTTGGAAATAAAAGAATTTATTAAAACAAATAGGACCGAGGATGTAACGTTAAACACAGTCTGAGATACACTAAAAGCCTACATGAGAGGTCTATTCACCACGCAAGCTATTTGGAAAAGAAAACAAAGAAGAATATAGAAAGCTTCTAGAGGATTTAAAAAAAGAAGAGGCAATATTGAAAAAAAATGGTGACCTAGAAGAGACGAGAATAAGGATAAAACTAATCCAACACCAAGTAAACATACTCTTAACACAAGAAATGGCAAAAAAAAATAGAATATGCAAAGGCGTATTATTTTGAGAACGCGAATAAGCCAACACGATGGTTGGCTTAGAAGCTTAGAAAAGAAAAAGAAAAAAGGACAATTTCAGTACTAAAAAAATGAAAAGATGGAATTAGAATATAAAAATCAAGATTTAAAAATATTATAGAAAAATGTTATTAAAAAAATTATAAACAAGCGCCACAAGATAACGCCGATATTCAAGAATATCTTATGAAGCATAACGTGGGAAAATTTACAGATGAACAGAAAAGAATACTAAATGAGACCATCACAACATGCAAGATAGTAGAAGCACTTAAAAAACAAAAGAAAAAAATCACCAGGTCCAGATGGCATCATGGCAGAGGTTTACCAAAAATTGGAAGAGGAATTAACTCCTCTATACAAAGATTTGATACAAAGTATTGTGACGACTGGAAAGACACCAGACTCGTGGAACGAGGACTTAATAACATTAATTCATAAACCCAATACAGAGGAAAGTGAGATTAAAAACTATAGACCAATTTCCTTACTGAACGTAGATTATAAGATATATGCGACAATTCTAGCCCCCAGATTTAAGAGAGTAATGACCAAAGTAATACACCAAGATCAAGCAGGGTTTCTTCCCAAAAGACAAATTAAAAAGAATATAAGAACTATAATTAATACTATTGAGTATTACGAATATCAACCAGGTAAAAAGCTGGCGTTAATTTTTCTCGATGTGGAGAAAGCTTTCGACAACGTTAATTGGGACTTTATGAAACAGAAATTAAGAATATGGGAATGTGGACAACAATTTGTGAACATGATAGAGGCAATCTATAACGAACAGTGGGCGAAAATAATAGTAAATGGAGAACTTATGCAAAGGATACCCATTGAAAAGGGAACACGACAAGGGTGCCCACTTTCACCACTACTCTTTATATTTGGGATGGAAACACTGAATGATATAGTAAAGGAATCCAGAGAAATTAAGGGTCTAAAAATTAAAGAAGAACATTTTAAATTACAAGCATTTGCGGACGATTTGGTATTCATCTTGGAAAACCCAATAATATCAGTAAACAATTTACTAAAACTGATAAGGGACTATGGAGCAATCACGGGGCTTATGATAAACATTAATAAAACAAAAATAGTGACAAAAAACTGTACTCAAGAAGATATAAAAGAGCTGCAAGACAGCACAAACATAGAAATAGTTTAAAAAGTCAAATACTTAGGTATTAATATTACTAACAACAATATCAGCCTATATGAAAACAACTATAAATATATTTTGGAAGAGGTCAAAAAGGATTTACAAAAATGGCAAGACCTACATATACCACTTATGGGCAGAGTGTCAACAATGAATATACTCCCGCGCATATTATTTTTAGCACACTGTATACCAGTCCTGAAAAACAACAAATTCTTTGAAGACCTAAACAAACTTGTAAGAAAATATATTTGGCAAGAGAAAAGAGCACGGCTTAAACTGAAGTTTTTAAGAGAGAAAAAGACTAGAGGTGGTCTTGGCTTACCTGACTGGAATTTTTATTATCAAGCAGCGGCTTTGGGATGGATAAGAGAATGGGTCTTATTGGAAGATAAGAGATTATTAAAATTAGAGGGCCACGATCTACATATGGGCTGGCATGCCTACATGGGGTATGATAAGGATAAAATACAGAAAAACTTTTCCAACCATATAATAAGAGGAGAATTAATGAAAGTGTAAAGAAAAACTAAAGAAAGATTCTATACTAAAATTCCAAAGTGGGTATCACCGCTTGAAGCCTTTATAATGACAACATTAATTTCAGAAAATAAAAAGATAACATATGAAGTATTACTGAATGAAGATAATGAATTAAAATCATGGGAAACCTTACAACTGATGAACATTAATCTTACAAACTGGGAAAGGATACAACTAAAGTCAAGAGTCACGAGAGATTAAAAAATGAGTTTTTATAAATCAAAAACGCAATTGGATAACATATGGTTAAAAACAGATGATAAACTGATCCAAAAAAATCTACAACTTTCTGTTAGAAGAGGAAACAATGGAGGAATGGTTAAAACCATCAATGATAATGTGGACAAAAGATATTGGACACAAATAAGACCAGATGAATGGGAAAAAACATGGAGATCTATCAAACTCCTAAGATCTACACCATATAAGGAGAATATAATTAAAATGTTATATAGATGGCATTGGACACCAGATAAATTACTTAAATGTTATGTTAACGTTTCTGGGAATTGTTGGAGGTGCAGAAATAACATAGGAACGTACTATCATATATGGTGGAGGTGTGAAAAAATACAAAGATTTTGGAAAAGTACTGAACACCTGATAAAAGATATTACAGGGATAGATCTACCGATATCACCAGAAATTTTCCTATTAAATATCACACCAGAAGGAATAAAATATAATGAATTATGTATTATTTTATATATAACTACAATGTCAAGAATACTTGTTGCAAAGAATTGGAAAACAGATAGAATACCAAGTAAGGAAGATTTGATTACGAAACTTTTTGAAATAATAGAAATGGATAAGCTGAACATGTTTTTAGTGGGAAAAACAGATGATAACTTTAAACAAAAATGGAAAAAAGCTATTAAATGGATTGAAGAAACGGTGTAATGTAACCCCCAAATGTTAGTGAATAAGATATACATGGATTGTATGATGTTGAAAATTGAAAATAAAAGTTATTTTAAAAAAAAGAAAAGAAAAAGAATATTTAATCATTGTTCAACCCCTACGCGTTTTGTGTGCAGCTTCGTCAGAGGGAATCTTCCAGATTCTTTTTAGTTCTGTTCCCACATACATGAATGTATCGGAAGAAGGATGAGTGGGCGCAAAAGCTTGAATAAAACATTGCTGGTCTTAAAGGCGCCACTGGACTCAAACTTAAAAAAAAAGTCTTTCCATTTGGTTTTGTCTGTCTTATCTGTCTAATCAACATTATGTCATGCATGTACGTGTTCTCAGACCTTCAGGCCTTTCATGTGCATGCACACTTCTTCAGATACACACTTCTTTAGCACATGAAAGTTTATACCCGGAATAAAACTTTGTTGGTCTTAAAGGTCCCATTGGACTGAAACTTTGTTCTGCTGTTTCAGACCAACATGGCTACCCTCCTGGATCTTTTTAAAAAGTGTTTTATCGCTGATAAATACAACTGGCTTCCAAGCAGTATGCCCTGATGCAAGATCTGCAGAAGCAGAGGGAAGTAGGACTTCATAGGGCTGCGTGATAAGGTACATGCCATGAAAAACTGCTGATTGGACATGTGGAAAGTAAGCTGACAAACAACTTCAAACTTTGTGAACAGCTAAACTGAAGGATGAAAAATTGTTTCCCTGTTCATGACAGCCAAACAGAACATGCACAGAACCAGAAAGTATGTCAGCATCTCTAAAAGAAATCCATGGCAAAGAAAAGGTGTGTGCATGGGGGGGGGGAGAGAGATGGGCATATTGTATCAGCCAAAATAGTTTGCAAGTGTAGGTGAAAGAAATGCCCAACAATTCTGTACTTGTAACAATACAATAACCTCTTCTAATCTCTGAATCCTGACTGTATATGTAGCTGCAAACACAATTCTCTCTCGCCAAGAAGAATTCATGAACGTTTGACACCACAGATGGGATGCTTCTGGCTTTACCACGGGCACCTTGCTGGACACTCTTGGAGACAGAATCATTGACTAGCCATGTATTTTTAAAGTTCTTTTGTATTCTTGTACATTTCTATTTACTTACAGGTTCTTTTTTTCCTGTTTCTTTTCATTCATCTGAAATAAATCACTATGGACGGAGGAGGAAATCACTGAAAGCTTTTACTTTTCCATCAGAAAATAATAATAATGGTAATTGTATTCTAATTGTATAAAATTAAATAGCTCCTATTTTAATTTGAATGAAGCAGACTTTCATATGTCATAGAGAAAAGAATGGGCATTTTTGCGTTCCTGGGTCTAGATTGTATTGCCTCATTAAAATACCCCTTTCCTGTAATCACCATTTCACAGTTCAGTCATCTCCAGACACTGTGAAACAGCTGTGCAAAGGTCAAGTACAAGAGGGCACTGTGAAAAGAAAATCACAGCTCCCAGGGTTTCTAACCACCCTGTTAACAAATTTACTGACATGGGGCATAATTTTTACTGACGCTGCCCTTTTTTTTTTTTTTTTTTACTGACACTGATTCTTACGGCTCCAGAGGGAGCATGTGCTGACATCTCTCTTTACTCTTAAAAGTTCATTGTGGAAACAGTATAGGCTGAGGTGCAGATTTACATATTGCTGCTGCATGTTTAGCAAAAGGGGTTGCATTGGCTGAAGAAGAAAGTGTCTGCAGTGACTTTCAACTTTCTCATCCATTTGCATCACTCGTTGCAATGTTACCACATGGTATATTTGGCGTGATAACATGTTTTGCCTAAATATAGAGGCCTGGTCATGGTCATTAGTTTGTTAGGAAAAGAAGATGGAACTTAAACCTATGACCTGTGCCTTCTCACATCTAGATGTGTAGGTGTTGGCTGTGGTCATTCGTTAGCAAGGAAACTACTTTGCACAATCTCCAAAAATCTCTTTTGAGGCTATTCTGCAGGTCCAGAGAGCAGAAAGTCCAGCTGGGGCACAATGTTAGGGACTTAGAATACATGTGCATGAAAATGAATCAGTGCAACCTGTGACTGAAAAGGGCATGGGGAATTGATGTACTCCACAGCATCCCACTGGTTTTCCCTAAGCAGCAATCCACAACCTTTGTGTGCAAAAGTCAGAACACCATTGAAGGGGAGACAAATCTTTCTTAGAATTAGCAACATCTCTTTTGACTTTGTCCTGCCTCTCCCATCCTTTTTGTTGGTATTTGATATCAAAATTACTGATAAATGAAAGATGCAATTGAATGTGAAGCAGCTAGTTTCTTGCTCTCAGCTCATATTTCTGATACCCCATGACACAAAGACCTTGCATCAATGCAGACGAAGCACAGAAGTGATGAATGTTGCCTGGACACATAAGCCTACCTGGGGGTTGAACATCCTGTAGCTACAGTGGGTGCTTTCTATAAGGAGATGAAATAGATTCCACCTGGGGTCATTTCGTAGAAAAAGAGGTGCAGGAGCTCATTAGCATACCTTATTAGCATAACTTATTTGCATATGCCACACCCCCTGACATCACTGGAAGTGTGTCAGAAGGCAACACCCACCGCTTAGGCTTCACTGGACTGTTTTGGATTGCTAGCTATTGGGGGGGGGGGAACGTGCAGATCTGTCCACACAGAGGAGGGAGAGCTTGTACCTGAATAAAACTTGGTCTTAAAGGTAACACTGGACTGTTTTGGATTGCTAGCTATGGGGGGGGATGCGCAGAGGAGGAGCTTGTACCTGAAGGCAGGCCGGGGGGGGGCTCTGCAACTTACCTGGCTGCTTCTTGCTTCTTGTGGCCCAACTTAGGGCTGCTGGGAGCAGGGGGTGGGGCTTGTTGCATGTGCCCGCCCCCCTGGGCTCCTTACTGCCGGAGCTCCACTCCTGTGCGGTCCTGCAGGAAATGACCCCTGGATTCCACTATATACATGAAATGTGGCGTATAGAATAAGAAAGGGAAAGTCTGGAAGATAACAGGACCTCAGCTGTCTGTCAGTCAAAATATTTAAAAGCCTACCCTTTCAACTGAAACGTCATATAGTGACGGAACGTTAATCAAAAATACCAATTAACATTCACAGTTATAAAACAACAGTTAAAAAACCAGCAGGACTCTACCATAAATAATCAAAATCAATTGAAATTGCCCAACAGAAAGCAAAATGGCAAGAGCAGACATGATAACTTGTAGACCCTGGGTCCTTCTCAGGCTCCACCCAGGAAAAGGCTGACTTTCCTTGGCCTGTTAGGAATATTTACACAGCAGGTAGGGTTATAACTCATAGCCTTTATTGAGAACAGTCCTTGCAGCCTGTTTCTCACAGGAGAGTTCCCGCACTCCGTGCTCCTGCCACCTGGTTCCCTTCCATGTCTGCACCATTGACTTTGCCTTCTGTCCATTTCCCAGAACTCCTCTTCATGACCACCCTTAAGCTCCAGCCCAAGAGCTGCTGTTGGCCTGGCAGCCAGGAGAGGGGCTCCAATCCTCTCTGCCCTCAGTGTCCTCTCCAGCCCAATCTGGTGTTCTCCCCAGTTGGGACTGCCACTGCTCCAATTACCCAACAGTGTCCTAGTTGCTGACCTTCTGGCCATGCCCAGACTACCGGCTTAACCCTTATCGGGTTGCTGTGGCCATGTCCCTGACCACTCTTTGGCTGGTAATGTCCCCATGGTTACATAACCATCAAAACTGGTTGAGGGTTCAAAAAATTAGCTTCAGCTTGGTGGCAGAACGTTTTTAGAGAAGAAAGATGAATCTCCCCTGCGAGGGAGTTCAGTCATATGATATTATTGATAAGACCCAACCTCTTCTGGCCATCACCTACATGGCGTGAACCCATGAAGAATGATATGATCAAGTGGGTAGGTTCAGGGGTCGTTTCATAGAAAAAGAGCTAGGGGAACTCATTAGCATAACTCATTAGCATATGCCACACACCCTGACATCACCGGACGTGTGTCATAAGGCCACACACCCCACCCCCAACGGTCCTGGCCGCCGCCGGCCTTGCAGCTCCACTGCTCAGCCCCATGAGGGGCCTGGCGGTGGACCTGCAAGGTCGGCGGAAGTGCGAGGAAGCCCCGCAAAGGCCCTCCCTGGCCCCAGGCACGCAGGGGTGGGGAGAGGCAGGGAGGAAGCAACTTACCCTCCCTCTTCTCCTGCCTCCTCCTGGCTGAATGAGGGCCAGATGCAGGGCAGCCAAAAGCAGGGGGCGGGGCTTCGTCAATTCCCCCGCCCCCGTACCTCACCTGGGGGAACTGCGATCCCCCACGTTCCCCCCGAAATGACCTCTGGGTAGGTTCATTATGGGCCCAGAGTGTTTAGTAAAAAATTCCAGCATAAATTCATTTATATTCCACTTCACATATTTCAGGACAAAAAATTGGGGGGGGTCACTTTAATGAGCAGCAGCTCAGGCGTTCGGGGCGATCCGTCAGCCTCCAGTCCGCCGGCACAACGTGTGCTGGGAAAGACCTGCCCAGATCCACGCTGCCAACTGAGACCTTCCCAGCAGAGTGCAGAGGGTGGAGGAGGAGCCTCCAAGACCCACACAGCGATTGGCTGGGTGCAGGGCCGCGGCTCCCCACCTCGGAACCTGTCGGGGTGGTGAACTGCCTTGAGCCAGCCCAGGCGCCTCTGGAGCTCCTCTCGTGGGGCTTGGCAGCAGAGCGGCGGTGCAGGTGCCACAGGAGGGAGAGTGTAGTGTCCGCTGACCGCCACCGGAGGCCAGCGCGCACACCGGAGCTTCAGCATCGGACAGCAATGGGGACTAGGATCCTAGTCCCTCCACTGGGGAGCCAATGGGAACCATGGCGGGAAATTCAAACCCACCAATGGTGACCAGGGGTGTGTCCCCAGGTATGTATATAGTTGCCTTGCTGGCCGTTTGCCCCCCGTCCTTGTTGTGTACCAAATAAAGCGTGCTATGCACTACGTCGTCGTCTGTCGTTTCTCCATGCGGCAACCCACTACATAACAGTGGCGACGAGGATGGGATTCAGCCACATCTGAGCCGGGCCGTCGCAAGGGACCGGGAGAACGCGAGCAACCGATCCGATGAGTGAGACCGCTTCTCCCGCAACCGCTCTGGGCTAGGGCTGCTTCCGCCTTTCGACATAGCCCGCCTGCAGGACTGGCCAGCCTGGGTCAGAGGTGCCAAGTCCGCACTGGAGTTCTTCAATGTCACCGACGAAGGCAAGAAGAGGGGATTCCTCCTGGCCTCCTGCGGCACCGCGGTGGTGTCCCTGGCCGGACGACTACTCTCCCCCACAGACCTCGGCGACTGCACCTTCGAGCAGATCGTCAACGCGGTGCAGAACCACTTTGCACCCAAGCCCACTGAGCTGACCTGCAGGGTTACATTCTACACCCGCAACCAACTGGCCAGAGAGACCGCCGCAGAGTTCCTCGCGGAGTTGCGCCAACTCGCTGCCGACTGCAACTTCGGGGCACATCTGGACGACGCGCTCCGCGACCACTTCGTCGTGGGCTTGCGGGAGGAAAAGCTCCGACTGAAGCTGATGGAGAAAGAGAAGGTCACCCTGAAGGAGGCCCTTGCTGCCGCGGTTGCATGGGAAAGGTCTCATGCCGCCCCCACCGCAGCTCTCCAGGTCGATTCAGATGGGTCCGAGGAGCAGGACGTCCACTGGGCCTACGGAGGGGCCCGGCAGCGCACCCAAGTGCCCCAGCGCACCCCAGCGCCGACCTCAAGCACCGGCCGCCAGCATCCCAGCGCGCCTGTATGTGCAAGCTGCGGGGAACCGCACGACCAGAGGACCTGCCAGTTCCGCAACGTGGTCTGTCGCAGCTGTGGCCGTGCGGGCCACATCGCAAAGGTCTGCCGCTCCAAGGCAACTGGACGACCCCAGACAGCACGTCCCAGAGCGGAGACCCACTTCGAAGAGGACGCCGGCGCCGAGGACCTCTATCTCCTCACCCACTCAGCGGAGAAGGTATTGAGACTCCCTGGCAAATCCCCGGCCCCCAAGTTCATGACCACCGTAAAAATAGAGGGGTCCCCCTGTGAGATGGAGGTGGATTCGGGCTCCGCTGCTTCAATAATCTCCGCGGCGACGCTTAAGCGCCTGTGCCCTAAGGGGGGACCCCGACTGCGGCCAGCCCTGGTGACGCTCATGGACTTCCAGCGGAACCAGGTGCCCATAAAGGGAGTCGGGACGTTCAAGGTGCAGTACAAA
>NW_015171572.1:250995-270928 GCF_001447785.1 Gekko japonicus | reverse complement strand
CGCTCGACCAGGGACCCCATCATATCCCGGGTGCTGGGCTGGGTGGTGAGGGGATGGCCTACCAAGGTAGACGGGCTGGAATTCACAGCTTTCACAGCCCGCAGGGACGAGTTGTCAGCACACAAAGGCTGCCTACTGTGGGGAGACTGGGTCGTGGTCCCCAGCGTCCTGAGGGAAAAGGGGTTACAATCTACACGAGGCCCACCCCGGCATCGTGTGAATGAAGGGCCTCGCCCGTAGCTACGTATGGTGGCCGAACATTGATGCAGAGGTAGAGGCATGGGTGAAAAAGTGCCCCACCTGCCAGGCAGTGAGACCCAGCCCGCCGGGGGCACCTTCCCAGTCCTGGGAGTCCCCCCACACCCCGTGGTCCTGGCTCGACATAGATTTTGCTGGACCCTTCCATAGACTGCTGTTTTTGGTGATGGTGGACTCCTACACCAAGTGGCTAGAGGTCAGCCCCGTCTCCTCAACGTCCTCCAAGGCCACCACCCGCGCGCTCCGACAGATCTTCACCACCCACGGCCTGCCTGACACCATCGTCTCAGACAATGGGACGGCGTTCACGTCGGAGGAGTTCCAGCGGTTCCTCAGTGGCAACTTGATCAAGCACATCAGGTCACCGCCGTTCCACCCCGCGACCAATGGCCAAGCTGAACGTATGGTGCGGACTACAAAGGAAGCGCTAAGCCGCCTGATGGAGGGGGACTGGGAGCAGCGAATTGCCAAGTTCCTCCTGGCGCAGAGAATCACGCCCAACCCGGTAAGCGGCCGGTGCCCCGCAGAGCTTCTCCTGGGATGGAGACCATGAACCCTGCTGGATCGCCTGCACCCGGACTGGGCTCCAGAACCAAGTGACAAGACCGAACAGCGGGAAGCACCTCGCGGGTTCTTCCCAGAAGACCCTTGGGCACGGTGATGTATGAGGTGTCCACAGAATGCGGGCAGGTCCTGAGGAGGCATATCGACCAGCAGAGGCAGAGAATGCTTCCCGAACACACTACTGAGGAAGTACCGAGACAGCGGGCTGTCATAGAGGAAGACCCCACCGTGGGTCCAGAGGAAGCGGCACCGGCACCAGAGCACCCTCTCAGAGATGACCAGCCCTCGGCAGCCAGGGACGTGACCCCGGGACCAGAGGCGGCTGCAGCAGAGGCCCCAGCACTGCTTCCGAATTCCAGCTCGGAGGCCGGAACCCTGGAGATACCTGCACAGACCCCCAGACGATCCACAAGGGTACGACGGCCCCCATCGTACCTTAAAGACTATGTCTCCTAGGGAGGGTCCGGACTATGGGGGGAGGGATGTAGTGTCCGCTGACCGCCACCGGAGGCCAGCGCGCACACCGGAGCTTCAGCCTCCAACAACAATGGGGACTAGGATCCTAGTCCCTCCACTGGGGAGCCAATGGGAACCATGGCAGGAAATTCAAACCCACCAATGGTGACCAGGGGTGTGTCCCCAGGTATGTATATAGTTGGCCTGCCGGCCATTTGCCCCCCGTCCTTGTTGTGTACCAAATAAAGCATGCTATGCACTACGTCGTCGTCTGTCGTTTCTCCATGCGGCAACCCACTACATAACAGAGTCTCGTGCTGCTGCCGCGCACCAGGGGCACCCAGCTTCAAAAACAGCGCCTTCGGCTCCGCTCAGCACCTTGGCCGCAGGGAGGGGGAGGGGAGGCATCCCGGACTCCCGCCGAGTAAGGCAACACAGAAAGGGCGGGAGGCAAGAGAGAAGCAGCACGGCTGCTCAGGCGTTCGGGGCGATCCGTCAGCCTCCAGTCCGCCGGCACGACGTGTGCTTTTTCACACTGGTGCATAATCCCGGCCTCGGGGGTGCCAAGGATCAAAGTAAGAGCGATGACGCTGAGGGGGAGAAGGAGCCCTGCGAAGAGAAGTGCTTCCGCCACCGCCCCCTCTCCCATGGGATTACTTAGCCAGATGCGAGCTGGGCTTCTTTCAGTGCCGCCAAAGGAGGCTGGCTTGCTCAGGCGGCGGCGTGGCCCCCAGGTGCTCCTCCTTTGGAAACCATTGCCGTCACACATCCCTCCCTCAGCCTACACTTATAAAAATATCCCACTTGTATTGTTTTATTGAGGGGGGGAGGCGGCTTCCCTTATTTTGGAAAGGGAGCCAGGCGGAAAACAGGTGAACAACAACAACAAAACCCTCACCACTGGGAGAGAAAAGAGCTCGAGAAAGCTGGACAGAGCCGGTGTGTCCCTTCCCCTCGCTTCAGACCGCGAAAGCTCTCAGATCGCTGATAGGAAGGGAAGGAGGAGAGTCTCCATGGGGGGAACCGAGGGGGGGGGAGAAACCTCAGACAGCATCGATCTCTCCGTGAAGCCGAACAGTGATGAGGCATTTTCTCTTCTCCCCGAGTCTCTTGGGCATTATGCAACAGTGGCTGGGAGCGCAGAGAAGCCCTGCCAAGCCCCCCCTATGGTCCCGGCCAGAAGCAGGGGGCGGGGCTTTGTCGTGTGCCCCACCCCCCCGCACCTCACCCGGGGGAACAGTGATCCCCCGCAATCCCCCCAATCGACCTCTGGTTAATACAATAAAATTCAAATTTAAAACATCATCATAAATATTAAAATGGTGGTCACAGTTGATAACAAGAAATGTTCTGGTTGTGGGAGGTTCCTGGCCATAGCCAATAGTTGTTAACAGAGTGAGAAACACTTCAGCCAAAGGCCTGGCAGAACAGCTCCGTCTTGCAAGCCCTGCAGAATTTCTTTTCTCATTTATGAGTTCTTGACCCGGCATAAAAAATGATGCTAATCTTTGACTTGGCATCCAAGCTAAAAGCCCACTTGAAATAAGTGAACCTTACTGGGATGTAAATGCCTGTGTTCACTAACTGTAGGGGGGGAAAGTACCTTATGATTCATTGGCAGAATTGATCACTACTTCAGCAATGCTCTGCAGCAAGAAGTTTACTTCTTGGCTCCAGGGCAGCAGGTAAACAGGAGAAACCATTCCCCGCTGGACTAGATGTCACAAATAGAGTCACTAGTCATTAAAACTGGGAGTTGTATTAACCTTGACTTTCTAAACATTGAACCCAATGTTGCTATTCTCTGCTGTTGGCTTCACTTGTATACAGTCAATGGTTTTTCAGAGGCTTGAAGAAGGTACAGTGGAGCCTGCAGTCCTTTTCTGCCCCATAGTGATATTTTAAAATTTACAAGTTCTGTATGATATTTTTTAAAAATGCTGTAAAGCCAGGTTGACTAAAATTATAGTAAAACAGGGAGGGGGGAAATGAGCAAGTGAAACTGGGGCAAAGATGGCTCAATCATATTGCTTTTTAGTCTCCAAAAAACCATTGGCTATAATGCACCCTTCTATGTGACAAAAAATATATGTGGCTTCCTTGGCAATCCACACTGGACACCCAGCTGTGCAATGCATTTTCTCATTTGGCGGGGGGGTGGTGACACGTGGAGGTGGTGTGACAGAGTGAGACAAGGTGCTTCTCGTATCTCCCCTTGGTTGTTGCCTGCAACTAGGGAAGCTAGCGCAGGGAACATTTTGCATTCTCTGAATGTATCACACAGTAATTCCACTGTCTGAAAACTCTGTAATGTCAATAATTGATGCACTTGAGAAGTGGTAATTAAATTAGTTAATTATGCTGGTAAAATTACATGCAATTATGTGACTGCAGGGTATGTTTAGTAAATTAGGCTTTCCCATACTCACTACATATTGTGGTGCCAATTTTGTTCCTTGATGATTAGGTAGCTTTTGATACTTCTTAATTGATTTAATACCTGGATCTTCATTAGCCCTCAATTGCTATGCAATGTATGTCAGACTCCCCCCCCGATATTTTACAGAGTATCATTCATTTAAAAAAAGCTAGTCTATATACATACACACATGTATATTATATACAGACACACACATATTCCTTTGAAATGTTAGGGAAACCAGGAAGTATCCATTTGTACTTTTCACATACTTCCATGAGATGCCAATCATGTACCTGACCCTTTGAAAACAAAATGACAAATTCCATTTATTTTCCTCTTGGAAGATCAAAATAAATACATGTTTCCAAATAAAATCCTGGCAGGCTGACAGCAGTTTAATGAAACTGGTGATGTTGGAGAGGGGTTGCAATGGGAGGTTATTAAAAGGGGACGTCAATTCAAATAGAACTTTCTAAGAAGGTCAGACTTCCTGCCATCTCTTGTCACAAGAGGGCATGTTTTAGAACAGGAGGTGGGTGGAGGCAAGAGAGCTTGGTTCTCAGTTCTTCAAGAGATGGATGGTTCCATCTATGATGATCTCTGGAGAGTTCTCTAGTCTGCATGTAGCTTATTTGATGGGAATGATCACAGAGGACATAGTCCCTTCTTTTTGGTGAAAAGGGCCATCACGTTGCGGGGAGGGCGGGATACAAATATAATAAATAAATAAATAAATAAATAAATAAAACTGACTTATGGTGACCCTGTAGCATTTTCAAGGCAAGAGATGAGCAAAGGTGGTTTGCCATTTCCTGCCTCTGCATGGCAACCCTGGCTTCCTTGATAGTCTCCCATACAAGTTCTAATCAGGATGACCCTGCTTAGCTTCTGAGATCTGACAAGATCAGGCTTGCCTGGGCCATTGAGGTCAGGGGGCATACTTCCTTATTAGGCAGGCGATTAACTGGTAGCCTACTGAACATACCCAGTCCTTGAAGTATTAACTCAATGATCCATTACTCCCACCAGTCTGCATTGTCTCTGTCCTTGAGGGAGACTTCTGCTTTAAATGTTGCCAGCTCCCCCTTTCAGCTAATGCAGAAGGACAGTTGCCTAGTCAGTAAGGTATACTGCTTTACAGTAATGACACAAACACTCAAATAGAACACATCTGTTCACAGAAGACACAAATCCCCCATCATGAATTGATTGAAATGCAAATTTCCTTCCTTTTGGTAAGGCCCATACTTGACATGAAAGCTGGATTCCCATGCCTTGAAATTTCCCTTATAGTTCTTCATACAATGAATATGAGTAAAAATACCCTGAGTGCTTGCACATAAAGGATCGTTAAGGTGTAGGAACAGAGCTGGTTAATCTTTTTTTTTAAAAAAATCTAAGAATGATTTAGTATTCCTCTACCAAGTTATTTCCCAGGTCTTCTTTTCTCCTCTTCCTGTGATACAGTGTAATGCAGTTTACCGGTTCTGCTGCTAACCTAAATAAATTTAACATTTTCTTGCAATCCTGGTTCCTTCATCACATAAACTGATAAAGAATGGGCTTTTTCTAGTTGTCAGGAAATTTGGAATCAATCAGGCCTATATAGGCCCTGGTCACACGGGCTGGATATCGTGGGGGGGGGAGGCGTGGCTAATTGCCCCAGCGCAGTTTGATCCGCGATTACGCAATGAGTTGCGCCAGCGGGACACCATGGGTGTTTCCCTCGGCGCTGGCGGGTAAACAAGGGACCAGAGGGGAATGCCGCACACCGGCACAATCACACCACGGGCGTCTGGAGGCAGCCCGTGGCAAACATTTACTAGTACCTTGGAGGTACTAGTTTTTTAACGTGCATCGGCGGCGGGAAGCCACGGGTTAGCCACGGGGGCACTACGCTTCCCAGATGTTGTGGTGTAATCACGCCCGGAAAAGCCGCCTATCATCCGTCTCTTTAGCGCGGCAAATGCTTCGTGTGAACGGGACCACAGAATGGTAAATAAACTCTGAACTTTTGTTTTAGAAGACTTACGGGCCAAAACAAATTTGGTGCACTTTCCCCCCTCTATGGAAAAATGTACTCAACAATGTTTACAGAGGGTCTGAAGAGAGAGTAGACCCTGCAAAACATATTTAAAAGACCCATGTCCCTTGGACACCATTCAGACAATCCCTTTTATACTGAGCATCCAGGTGCAGAAGCAAATATTAAATTTCGCTTTTGTAAATCCTGTAAATTGTCCTAAAGGAGAGCTAATTTGTAATTTTCAAACAACTGCTTCAGTGTCAGCTATGCTGCCATGAAGGTTGGGGAGGTTGGGGAGCTCGGTCTGTGTCTGGTTAATTGCTACTGCATTCCTTTCTGTGCTTTTTCTGCTTTGCACCGAAATGCTTATCTATACAGATGTGCAGGAAGGAGTTGTATTGTCTGGGTTTTTCCTAGGTGCCGTGGGAGTGTGTTGGTTCTCAGCTTTAGCTTCCTTCCAAGCTTTATACCGTGCACGGGAGGGTGCCTAATTGGCCAGTGCTATGGGGGGGGTTTGCATACGAATACCCTATATCCTATTATGTCCATGGGTCCGCCACCATTCTTAACAGTGCTTATGTTACTGCATCTATAGCTCTGCAATAAAAGTATTACCGTTATTGAATGGGTGTACTTCGTTGTTGGCTGTGGGTTCTGACATTCAGGTTCCTGGATCTTTGTCTGTCTTAGGACTTTAACATATTGCAGAACTGCTTTCATAATGACTGTGATTTGTCTATTAAGAAGTAGAAGCACAAATTTTATACAACTATATTATTTTTCACTTTCATAATTTCAGTTACCATATGAGGAAACCAAAGTATACTACTTCATAAATAATACTCTCTTTTTTTGGTATTTTTGTGTGTGTGTCCGTGCCCATGCCTGGAAGTCATGGTGACCTCTGGCAGCTCCTACTGGGGCATGGGGACATTCAGAGAAGTGGCTTGATAGCCTGCCTCTGCTTCCCAGCCCTGGTATTCTTTGGAGGTCTCCCATCCAAATACTTGTCAGGGTCAGCTATGCTTAGCTTCAGAGATCTGACAAACTCGGGCTTGCCTGGGCTATCTAGGTCAGGGCATAAATAATACCTTTTGATTAACTATTGCATCAATTGCCAGCCTTTTCTTTAATGATAGCAACTTCTGAGTAATGAAAAATATTCCCACCCAACATGTTACCAGGTTTTATTCTGTCCTAGGTAAAGAACATGGACTAAGAAGAGCACCAGAAATGAAGTCATCAGCTAAGTAGCCTTCCTTCCTTCCTTCCTTCCTTCCTTCCTCTCTCTCTCTCTCTCTCTCTCTCTCTCTCTCTCTCTCTCTCTCTTTCTTTTCCTAGCTATAGAGTAATTTTTGTGTGATCTTTCATGGGTCTTCTATTGTTTATTTATTTTTAAAAATGTTTATTCTAGGGGAGGCACAAGTTACTCTGCACTACCTAGAGACCTACCAGTAGCTCTTGGTGCTTGGGGGGGGGGCAACAGTGGGAGGGCTTCTAGTGTCCTGGCCCCACCGGTGGACCTCCTGATGGCACCTGGTATTTTGGGCCACTGTGTGACAGAGTGTTGGACTGGATGGGCCATTGGCCTGATCCAACATTGGCTTCTCTTATGTTCTTATGTTCTCACAAGCTACCTGTTGGAGACTCCAGGCATCTCCACAATCTATCTGTTTTTGATTTTACTGACCATACGAAGCAAAAGTGTCAAACCCCACCCCCATTGCTGTTAATAATATCGTACATACTTGGTTTCTTTGTCTAGTTTTCTGATTTCAATTTATAAATCTGGCATCTCAGACAATCCTAGTTCATCCCCAGCTCATCCATTTCATACCTACAGGCCTTCAATCCCCCTGGTAGAAATGTTTTCAAGGTGAAGGATATACATGACAGAACAAGGATAGGATGTCTAAAAGCAAATCTGCATCTTGGCATGTTTGTGCAAGTGAAGCTGGCATGCTACCTTGTAAGCTGGCATAACGCCATCCCACCAGATGGGCCGAAGTGTAGGCAGCCAAGAGACCATGTATAAGCATCAAAAGTGTGTGTTGAGGGCAAGATCCCTAGCTAGGAAAGTGTGTGGAAACGCCTCTGCATCCTGAACAGGTATAGCTGGCATAAATGAGATAATACTGTTGCATTTCTAACTGAAAATTAATAGAAGAGGCTTTGCTTCATCCATTGCAAAGTGAAAGTCTGGGTCCATGATTAATATTATGTAGAGGTAGGGAGGACATTGGGGCATCCCAAGGTGTACTTTGACATCTGTTACATCTTTTTATTCATTTAATGAGTGGCTTTAAATAACTTGAGCTGAAATCATGGACAGTATGGAAATTCTGGAAGCCTGTTGACCTCCTTAAATGAGTAGCCACTAAGGAGAATCTTGATCTTTATGGTTGGATAAGCAGCTTAAATCTAGACCATTAAGACTTGAGCTCTGGTGAACTGTAAGGAAGTTGAGAGGAAATAAAAATCAGAACACAGATTAATTTTCCTGTTCCAGCTGATTAATACCATTGGAAAACATAATGTCATTCTTGGATAAGACGTAAGATCATAGCTCAGATTCCCTGTGTATTTAAGCCATACCAATTGCTTTGGCTTCTATTTGACTATCAAGATGAATGTCTTCTTTTGGAGATGTCCATTGGCTACTTTACATTTGTCCACTTTTTGTGAAAGTTCCCCACCTCTCTTTCAGTTAGGGGCTTGTGAAAAATACATTGTAGACTGGGTTGAACCATTGACTTTACTGAGCCATCATCACAATAAGGAAGGAATCTCTTTCTCTAAAGCCGTAATTTGCAATGCTTAGTCCAGTGGTTCCAACCACCATAATTGAGAGCTGAACTGAAACTTCTACCAAGATTCATTTGGACAGCTAAATATTTATATAATTATTTCAGCTGCTATTTGTGGCATCAAAATATTGCCCAAGTCCCACAAAAAAGAAAAAAGGAGTAGTGACATATGTGAAGAAAGAATTGCAGCCAAAGGAAATTTTTAAGGACTCTGAAGGAAGATATTTGGGAATGGAAGTTGTGATAAATCAAAAGAAAATTCTGATTGTGAATACATATGCGCCAAATGGCGCGAAAGAAAATGTTTTCAAAGACTTGACAGAACAATTACAACAGTTGAGTTACGAGCAGACAATACTGACTGGAGACTTTAATGGTACAGTGAATAACAAAATGGATAGACAATCTACTAGAGGAAACGAAAAGATGGGTAAATTGCCAAAAACTTTCTTTAATCTAATCGAACAAGAAAAACTGGAAGATGTTTGGAGAAAATGGAATCCGAGTGTTAAGGACTTTACTTTTTATTCCAATAGACACAGCTCCTTTTCCAGGATTGACATGATATGGATGACGGAAGAACTGGCATTGAAAACACACAAAATTGAAATTTTGCCAAAATGTAATTCAGATCATAATCCGTTACTGTGGAGTATAAAAGAGAAGAGCAAACAGTTCCAATGGAGAATAAATGAAGACTTGTTGGATAAGAAGATTACCATGGATATATTAAAGGAAGAGACAAAAAATTTCTTTCAACAGAACTTGGAACAAGGTACATCCATACAGGTGGTATGGGATGCGTATAAAGCAGTAATGAGAGGAATACTCATTTCACAAAATGTAAAGCAGAAAAGGGATAACCTTAAAAAACAAGCAGAAGTGTTTGAAAAAATATCACAAAAAGAAAATGAACTTAAGAAAAAACCTGGAAAGAAGAAGATTATTAAGGATTTACAATTACTGAGAGAACAATTAAATGTGTCACTGAATCAAGAAATGTATTGGAATTTAAAAAGACTTCAACAGAAATCTTTTGAGGGGGCGAACAAGCTGGGAAAGTTTTTGGCTTGGCAATTGAAAAATAGGAGAGAAAGAAGAGTGATCAATAAAATACTGGAAGATGGAAAAGAATTTGTTGACCCTAACGGAATTAAAAGAAGTTTCTTTAAATACTATGCCAAATTATTTCAAGGTAAGAAATCTGATTTGGAGAAAATTAGAAATTATTTAGACAATGCGACACTGCCAAAGATTCAAATATTCAAATATTCAAGATGAATATAAAGAATTATTGAACGCTCGGTTTCAGAAGGTGGAGTTAATTAAAGCAATAGAAGAAACAAAATTGGGGAAAGCACCAGGACCGGATGGATTTACTGCAAAATTTTATAAGAAATTAAAAGAGGAATTGGTGCCAGTCCTAGAAACTTTAACGAATGAGATAAGAGAGATGAGAGTAATTCCTGAGACATGGAAAGAAGCAACTATATCGTTAATACCAAAGGAAGGACAAGACTTAACTAATGTAAGGAACTATAGACCGATATCGCTTTTAAACAATGACTACAAAATATTTGCCAAAGTTCTGGCAGAAAGGGTGAAGAACTATTTACAGGCTGTGATCTCAGAGGAGCAAGCTGGTTTTCTACCAAAACGGCAAATAAGAGACAATTTAAGAATGGTAATGGATGCTATTGAATATTATGAGAAACATTCGGAAAAAGAAATAGCCTTTCTGTTTGTGGATGCGGAAAAAGCATTTGACAATTTAAATTGGGACTTTATGTTTCAAATGTTGAATAAAATGGAAGTAGGACAACCTTTTAGAAATGTGATAGAAGCGATCTATTCTGAACAAAGGGCGAAACTGAATGTAAATAAGGACTTGACAGATCATTTTAAAGTACAGAAAGGAACTAGACAAGGTTGTCCGCTATCTCCACTTTTGTTTATCTGGGTCCTAGAAATTTTATTGAGGAAAGTGCAAGAAGATAAAGAGATAAAAGGACTTAACCATAAAGGCTACGTGTACAAATACAGGGCGTTTGCAGATGACGTGATGTTCATAGTAGAAAACCCAAATGAGAAGTTACCGTTGCTGATGCAAAGAATAGCTGAGCTTGGAGAGTTGGCAGGATTTTATGTGAACAAAAGCAAAACTAAATTGTTATGTAATAATATGATTAAGACCAAGCAAATGGAGTTACAAGAATTGATACAATGCGAGGTGGTGAAGAAAACTAAATATCTTGGAATTGAGTTAACAATGAAGAATATTGATCTCTATAAAAACAACTATAAGAAGTTATGGACTAAACTAGTGCAAGACTTCAAGAAGTGGGACACTATGAATTTATCTCTAATGGGAAGAATTTCAGTGGTCAAAATGAATGTTTTACCACGGTTGATGTTTTTGTTTCAAACCATCCCAATATTGAAAGAGATCGAAGTGTTGAATAAATGGCAGAGAGAAATCTCGAAATTTGTATGGGCAGGCAGAAAACCAAGAATTAAGATGAAGATTCTGTGTGATGCTAAAGAAAGGGGAGGTCTGCAGTTACCAAATCTGCGACTATATTATGAAGCAGTTTGTCTTACATGGATAGAACAATGGGTTCATTTAGACAACAAAATCTGTTAGCTTTGGAAGGACACGATTGCAGGTTTGGTTGGCATGCATACCTATGGTATGAAAAGTCTAAAGTGGACAGTTTTTTTAAGCACCACTTTGTAAGAAATACACTGTTTGCGACATGGATGAGATATAAATGATTTTTCTATGAAGCAAGACCACTTTGGATTATACCAGCAGAGGTACTAGAACCGTATACCAGACAACAAGTAAAAGAATGGTTGCCGTACAGAGACTTAATAAAAAAGGAGGGAACAGAATGGGTAATGAAAAAACAAGATGAGATACAGTATAAATATGTCTGGTTGAGTTATATACAGATATGTGATTTGTTTAAGGCAGATAAGAAAAAGTATGGGTTTAGAGAAGAGAAAAATGAAATTGAAGTTATATGGGAGAGTAGAGGGAAAAAAGCGATTTCAAATGTATATAAAATTTTGTTGAAATGGTATACAGAGGATGAGACTGTGAAAGAACAAATGCTTAAATGGGCTGTTAATATGAATAGGGAGGTGACTATGGACTCTTGGGAGTATTTGTGGAAAAATTCTATTACGATATCAACTTGTACTAATGTTAAAGAAAATTGTTATAAAATGATGTACAGGTGGTATATGACACCAAAGAAAATAGCAAATATGAACCAAAATATGTCTAATAAGTGTTGGAAATGTAAAAAACATGAAGGCTCATTTTACCATATGTGGTGGACTTGTGAGAAAGCTGTGGATTTTTGGACAAAAATTCATAGTGAAATGCGAAAAATTTTAAAAAGTACATTTAAAAAAGAACCAGAAATTCTACTCCTAGGACTTAAAATGGAAGAAGTAAATGTAACAAAAAAGACTATGCTTTGGTACTTGAAAAAATGTTGGAAGCAAGCGAGAATACCAGAAATAGATGAATGGATATGTAAAGTACTGTTCATGGCAGAGATGGACAAAATCACGAGAAAATTGAACAACAAAGAAGATCAAGAATTTTTTGAAGAATGGAACGACTTTAAAGACTATTTGGAGAAAAACTGGGACGTAAAACAAAATGTATTATGCTTAGAGCAATATTGAGACAAATTAATGTTATCTGGGAATATACTGGTGGGACGAAGGGAGAAGCATTGCGGGAAGCCTATTCGAGGGGGAGGGAGGAGTGGGAATATGGATATGGATTAATTGAAATAATACTGAACATGTTGTTATATCCAAAAATAAAATAATAATAATAAAAAATATTGCCCAAGTCCAGGAGAACTTCTCTGCAGTGTCATACATGATTTAACATGGACCCAGCCTGTCTCTCCAGTGTCTTCCCTGGCTGCTCAGTGTAACCCAGCATAGACCTCTCCTTCCTTTGTCACTAGCAGAAGAGCTGGTTAGAGCCAACCCAATATGTTTATTTCCAAATGTACAGGTTGAAGAGATAGAAGCAGTTATACAGGCAAACAATGTATGTCTAATATCTTAAATCCCAAACCATTTCTCTCCAGCCACACCTAAACAGCAATATCATAGCAGTTCCCCCCCTTTTCTATGCAAACTACTTTCAGCTCTGTAGACAGGTTTTATCCAAAGTACATTCCCAGAGTCTTTAGTCAAACACCCCCCCACAAAGTACTCAGTGCAATCCTAAACAGAGTTATACTCTTCTAACTCCATTGAAGTCAGTTTTCTTGAAGGGTATAACTCTGCTGGGATTCCACTGTTGACCTCATTCCTATCCTAAGCATCCTTAGTAAGAAGGGACTGTTTTGCATGCAGAAGGAACCAGGTTCAGTCTCCAGCTAAAAGGATCAGGTAATAAGTGATGTGAAAAGTTTCTTGCAGAGAGCCATTGCAAGTCAGAGTAGACAGTACTGATCTTGATAGACCCATGCAGTGTTCCCTCTAAGCTGAGTCAGTGTGAGCTAGCTCACAGTTTTTCAGCCTCCGGCTCACACATTTTTGTCTTAGCTCAGGAAGGAGGGCTCCAGAGAAAACTAATTTATGCAGCTGCCAAATTGCTTGCTCACAACTTTAATGCCAGTAGCTCACAAAGTAGAGTTTTTGCTCACATGACTCCCCAGCTCAGAGGGAACATTGGACCCATGATCTGACTCAGTGTAACACAGAGTCCTGAGTGTTCTGGAATCAGCCTCCTTGTACACCATGCAATGCACTTCTGAATAAACCTTCATAAGATCAGGCGACCTACAGCCCAGCTACTTAAACTGTATGGAAGTGTCCGAGAGGTGCCATTTCTGTCCTGTGTAACCAAATGGAAGCCTCCAGGAGAAGGCTGCATCCTCAGTTTAAACTTGAACATACAGCCAGTGGGTGGATGTCCTAACCCAACGTGTTAATCTCAACAAAAAATGTGCTAACCGAGACGTGCTTGTTAACACCCCTATTTCTACATGAAGGACTATTTGACCACTTTGGTTGTCTTGCAGGTTTAAGGTTGACCTCCTCTATGCCCAGAGCCTTTGCACAGATTAGCCCAGACTCTGATCCAGGGGTCAGGATTGTGGTGTGACATGGCAAAATTTAATGCAGAAAACGGCTTATTTATTACAATTCTAGAGGGTTCAGATAGGTAAGCGGTAGCATGTTATACAGTCAAATGAAAAGCCTGTTACTGAAGGACTCAGTTATAGAGAACAAAAGTCATACTAGCAACGTAATTTGTGACTAGTGGAGGTAGCTGCTTTCGCCAGCAGAATACGTGAACAGCGAGCACTAAGAACTGAGTTCTAGCTCAATTGTGAGCCACCCTGAGCCCATTTGCAGGGAGGGTGGGATATTAATCCAAATAATAATAATCATCATCATCATCATCATCATCATCATCATCATCATCATCATCATCATCTGTGTTTTTTAAATAGATGTACATACATACAGATGTCACTGAGGCATTGGCCTCTCTTTCTCTATGTATTTAAAAAGCAAAGTTTTTTGGTATCTTTGTATCTTTTTATTTTCCAGCGCATCCAAAGTAACCCTAATTAAGCCATATAAAGGCAAATCACATCTTCAGACTTGGTGACTCACACTTATTTCTTGCTTGATTTGATGCCAAACAGAAATTCCCATTCTATCTTATAATAACATTAAGAGTTTAATTCTACAGATTCAATAAAAGCTACACTTAATATAAAGAATAAAATTTGCTATTTTATAGCTGCACTAAATACTTTCCCCCGAATGCTTTTGGGGGTGTCTTTTTTATTTATGGATTTTCACAATGTTAGAGACGTTGTTTTAGTACTGTGTATTTATTGTTGTAGAATAATCATTTTCTGGTTGATTTCACATTGAGGCCCTTCCCGACTGGTTGTTTTAGTTCCTTGCTCTTTAAATTTCCCCCTCTCCTCTCCCTGCTGCTGCAATACATTATGCTTTATATTCTTAAGCTATAAACTCTGCTGTCACCTAATTATTTGCTACAGTTTTATGTGCGGCCCCTTAAAAACATAAAACTTTACAAAAATAATTAAAGCAAAAATAAATAATCCTAACTATGATGGAAACAGAAAATAATTCTTCTAGAAAACATTGTGAAGAGGCTAGGCAGCTCACACCATTTGGAAAATGTTAAGGTGTCAGCAGTATTAAAATGTTAAGATGTTGCTGGTAGTTTGTGGGGAGGCAAAATCTTCTGGCACTATTGATTACTCTTTTGATGAAGTTCATTACTGTTTTTTCATAAATTCATAGACAGCTGTTGCTTTAAGTTGTTTTTGAGTTGTTCTCAGATGTCTGTTCTAATAGATCTGGCAATTACTTGGCAAATCCAGTGTATAAATATTCAGATACCCTCCCCTCACATTTTAAAAAGGGACCTGGCGACCGGCAGGAGGATTTGGGGGCACGATGTCTGCTCCGCTGATATATTACTTCCAGGGAAATCCAGGGTTTCTGGTGATTCCTAGAGCTACTTCATGCAACTTATTGGTTTTCCTCAGATGTGACATAGTAACTTCGGTTGCCAGGTCCCCCCTGGCCACTGGGGGGGATGGGGAGATAGGGCTGCCAGATCCAGATTAGAGATTTGGAGGTGGAGCCTGGGGAGGACTGAGACCTCAGTGGTGGCACAGTGCCACAGAGTCCATCCTCCAAATAATCCATTTTCTTCAGGGGAACTGATCTCTGTTATCCGAAGATGAGCTGTAATTCTGGGGGGTCCCCAGGTCCCACCTGGAGGCTGGCAACCCTAGTAGCAACACATTCAATTTTGATAAAGTTTGTAACTTCACAGAAGGGGAGGGGGCACCTCTGATCAGTGAAAGAGATATAAAAGGCACAGTATGATGTTCTAGAATGAAGCCTTTTCTCTCTCAATTGAAACTTCTAATGCCTTAGCTACAAGAATGTCTTCCCCCTTTCTATCTCTGCTTTAGCCTCTTATGACTGCTTAGCAGCAGCATTCGCTCTTTTTAACCTTGGTTTCTCTTTGACTATAGACTTTTCCACATTTTTTGTCAGTTCTGTCCCCATACTGCTTCAGTTTATCCTCTGATTTTTGCACACATTTTTGTACCTTTAGTTTTAACTTATTTTATTGTTGCTATTTCCCTGTCGTCCATCTCTCCCCACCCCGGCCGCCATTTCTTTTGAGACCACTTTTAACCCGATCATTTTCTGGAAGTCATGGGTTGCCTTTTTCTTCATGTGTAATGTTTGTCGGTTTTCTTTGTCCCACCCACTCCCACATACCTCTAGCCCACTTATCAGTGACTGGACTGTGTCATCATCAAACCACTCCATCTCTTCCCCCTGCACTGAAGACAAGTGGTTTAATTTTTTTCTTTTTTTATAACTTTTGTATTGCTTTTATACTATAAACTACCAAGTACACACTACAAATTCAAAGGAGCAAGGCTCAGTAATAAACTAACTTTCACTTTAGATACTTACCTACAAATTAATGCTTACAATATATCATTTACCTTTCATATACCTCAGATAGGTACACTGCCATAGACTCCACCCTCCAAACCAGTCAGTCTCTCATAGGGAACCATTGTTGCCAATCTCCAGGTGAGGGCTGGAGAGCACTCAGTATTACAACTGCTCTGCAGAAGGGAGGGCAGAAGTCAGCTGAAAAAGGGGCAGATAATGGTATGTTGGTGGCTAGCTGGGAAGGAGATGGGGTTGCCAACTACATGCTGACAAATTCCTGGGGATTTGAGGGGTGGAGCCTGGAGAGGGTGGGGTTTGCAGAGGGGTGGGACCTCAGACAGGTAGAATGCCATAGACTCCACCCTCCAAACCAGCCATTTTGACCTGGGTAACAATTGTTGCCAATCTCCAGGTGAGGGCTACAGATTACTCACAATTACAACTGCTCTTCAGGTAGCAGAGATCAGTTCCTTTGGAGAAAACAGTGGACGCTGTCATTATACCCTGCTGAGGTCACCACAGCAAATTGACACTGTTTGCCCAAAGCCAGAGCACTGCCCCAGAGCCTCTTTCTAGATCTCGTTGTATTGCTTTCACAACGGGCTTTACTGCTAGTATATTCTATAAAGCTTAACAGAAAAACCTCAGATCTTCATTTAGATGCCTTCTTATCTTTACACTTCTTTTTTTGCCAGGGGATTTTAGTCTTGTATGATCTGGGAGCAGCCTCTCCCAGTTCAGAGTCAGAGTCAAAGATCTCACCCAAAGACACAGAGGTAGAGGAAGAACTGTCACTAGCTATCTCCTGTTGTTCGCTTTTTTCTTCTGTAGCCTTCTCTTCCCCTGCTTTCTCTTTTTCTTTTCCTGGACTCTGATGCTGCTTCAAAAACATTTTTGCTTTGGTGAGAGAGTCAATCTTTTTCTTTTTGCCTTTATAGTTGAATATAAGTCCTTCTGGTAAGATCCGTCAATACTGAATTTCTTTGAAGAAATGTTGTAATATTTCTGTATTGCTTTCTCTTTTTATGTATTTCAAATGAAACATCTTTCAAATCCTTTCAAATCAAACATTTTATTTCTTCCTCTTGAATTTTTAATATTGTCCCACTTAGGATCTCTCTCAGATTCTCATCTTTTTTTTTCTGGGACCCTTTAAAATCTTAAAACATATAAAAATCTTTCCATTTGTAATTGAAGTAATTGTTGCTTTTCAGAAGCTCTGTCTTTATCTGCTACATCCATTCTTTGGTCCAATTCTTTGGTCTTACATTCAACCTTTCCCAGCTTTTGGGCAGTCTTCTCTGATCTTACTTTAGTATCTTTCAGTTCTTTCTGCAAATCATCAAATTTCTTGTTGAGATTCATCAGCTGGTCCAGGAGGGGGTGCAAGGCTTCAGAAATCATACCAGCTATATCGGAAGTAGTTCCCAATCTTGTGACCAGTGATGCTGTGCTGGCAGATGTCAGACTTCCCACAGCATCAATGAAGTACACACTTGTAGAAAGGTTTTACTTTATTTGAAGCTATAGGTGCATAGACACGAATACTGTTCAGAATGAGGGGGTATCAAAGAACATGGCATGTTATAGTACATTCAAACTACTGAGGCCCAATTGCAGGGGTTCCCGCGTGCGCCAACGGGCTCTGGGAGCAAACGCTTCTAGGCAGCATACGTTATCTGTTTCTCACGGAGTTTCGTGAGAGCCTGCAGCAACTAACAAGCAGCGGCAACCACCTGTGGCCTTGAGAGATATGGACGTTTCGGCAGGCTAAGCAATTATGCACATCAACAGTTATACATGTGAAAGCGAAAGCAAACAAGCGCACACAGAGAGAAGAGAAAACAAAACATTGGCAGCTTGCTGACAGCAGTTCCCGTTGTCACTTTGCCTCTGGACGCCATTCCCCCCCCTCGCTGTGTCATTGTTTACATCAAGGTGAAAGATTTTAAAAGTTCTAAGATTCTTCTGTGTGGTGTATAGTAAAGTCCACTGTGTTCAGGCTAAGTTGGGTGGGTTTCTAACAGTAGAGTTCCGGCTTAGCTTCTTGTTTTGATACTTTTAACACTGATTTGTCTAGGGTAGGGTTTCTCCTCCCCCTCTGAGAGGTTTTCCCCTCTCTTTCTATCTGTGGAGCTTTGCTGTCTCACTGCTGGTTCCCACGCCCGCTTTACGCTTGTCTTTCTTTCTGAAACTTCTTCACTCACGTTTTGCCGCTGAATGTCTTCATATGAGGGCAGTCTCTTTGGCTTAGGTCCTTGCATGCTCTGGTCCGGTAATGTCTCTTGTCGCCATTGATGGCTTTGGGATAGCAGGACCTTAAGGAGCTAAAAGGAGCCTCAATCCCCCAGATGTGGCTTTGGGAGCAGCTCCTCCAGCACTCCAGGCTAAAAGCCCCCTACAAGGACTTCAGGGGAGATCAAATATGTCCGATCTCCCTCCCTGGCACCCCAATCCAAAATGCACCCATCGGAGCTCGATGGAATGTGTCCAACTGCAAGTCGCCGAAACTGAAACCCCGGTTTAATTGTTTTTTAAAGGCACTAAAATATTGATATATCGATGTACTGCTGTAATGATAGGTCAAGCAGTTTCTCTGAATTCCCAGCATTCTTTTTTTAAAGTAAGACTCTAGACCCTTCCCACACAGAGATATAAGGAAAAAAGACATATCTCCTAAGGGGAAGGCCTAAAGACTTACTGTAAAAAAAGAATGCTGGGAATTCAGAGAACCTGCTTGACCTATCATTACAGAAGTATATTGATATATTGATATTTTAATGCCTTTTTAAAATGCAGCCATAATATTGACATATGGATATAAACGTGAGCAAAAAGGGGTGGTGGTGCTGTGACACCACCAGAGATGACAGCACCCTCCCTTGAAAATCATGATTATTTAAGTCACATGTGGGACAAAATAAACTGATTCCACAACTGTGAATTTGCAGAGGGAGGGCAGACGTGCGGACGAACTGTACCCAAACCAATTCCAATGCTTGTGGATCAACTCTCAAGAAAATCAGGAGTAAGCTGAGCATGTGGAATGCCCTATGTTTTGTCCCTTTTACTTTGCCCTTTTACTTTTGTCACTTCAAGGGCTTGTTGTTGTTCAGTCGCACAGTCGAGTCTGACTCTTCGCAACCCCATGGACCAGATCCCGCCAGGCCTTCCTGTCTTCCGCCGTCCTCTGAAGTTGGCTCAATTTCATGTTTGTTGCATCTATGACACTGTCTAACCATCCCATCCTTTGCCATCCCCGTCTTCTTTGACCTTCAATCTTTCCCAGCGTCAGGGTCTTCTCCAGTGAGTGCTCCCTTCTCATTTGGTGGCCAAAGTATTTGAGCTTCAGTTTCATTATCTGGCCTTCCAGGGAACATTCAGGGCTGATTTCTTTTAGGATTGACTGATTTGTTCTTCTTGCAGTCCAAGGGACTCTCAAGAGTCTTCTCCAGCACCATAGTTCAAAAGAATCTATTCTTCGGTGCTCGGCCTTCCTTATAGTCCAACTCTCGCAGCCATATATGACTACTGGGAATACCATTGCTTTGACCATGCAGATTTTTGTTGGCAGGGTGATGTCTCTACTTTTTATCATGCTGTTTAGGTTTGCCATCGCTTTCCTCCCAAGGAGCAGGTGTCTTTTAATTTCATGGCTGCTGTCACAGTCTGCGGTGATCTGGGATCCCAGGAACATGAAATCTGTCACTACTTCCATGACTTCCCCTTCTATTTGCTAAGGAGTGATGGGGCCGGATGTCATGATTTTAGTTTTTTTGCTGTTGAGCTTCAAGCCCACTTTTGCACTCTCCTCTTTTACCCTGAGCAAGAGGCTCTTAAGGTCCTCTTCACTTTCTGCCATTAGAGTGGTATCATCTGCATATC
>NW_015171572.1:248199-250937 GCF_001447785.1 Gekko japonicus | reverse complement strand
GCCATAGTTTGTTGTGATCCACACAGTCAAAGGCTTTAGCATAGTCAATGAAGCAGAAGTAGATGTTTTTCTGGTACTCTCTTGCTTTCTCCATAATCGAGCGAATGTTGGCAATTTGATCTCTAGTTCCTCTACCTCTTCGAAACCCAGCTTGTACTTCTGGCAGTTCTCTATCCACGTACTGTTGAAGCCTAGCTTGTAGGATAGCTTGTGATATGAGTGCAATTGTGCGGTAGTTTGAACATTCCTTGGCATTGCCCTTCTTTGGGATTGGAATGTATACTGACCTTTTCCAATCCTGTGGCCACTGTTGCAATTTGCTGGCAAATTGAGTGCAGCACTTTAACAACATCATCTTCTAAGACTTTGAATAGCTCAGCTGGAATACCATCACCTCCACTAGCTTTGTTGTTAGTAATGCTTTCTAAGGCCCATTTAACTTCACATTCCAGGATGTCTGGCTCGAGGTCAGTGATTATACCAACATGGTTGTCAAGGACATCGAGGTCTTTCTTGTATAGTTCTTCTGTGTATTCTTGCCGCCTTTTCCTAATCTTTTCTGCTTCTGTTAGGTCCCTACTGTTTTTGTCCTTTATCAAGGCCATCTTTGCATGGAACACTCCCTCTTAGGTTGTTGGAAAAGGGTGTTCGCTATGACCAGTGTGTTCTCTTGACAAAACTCTGTTAACCTTTGCCCTGCTTCATTTTGCTTTCCAAGGCCAAACTTGTCTGTTATTCCGGTTACCTTTTGACTTCCTACTTTAGCATTCCAGTCCCCTATGATGATGAGGACGGGTATGTCTTACTGCCATGAAACCATCTGCTATTTGTCTTTCCAATTTTTAAAATCATTATCCATGTGCCATTTTTGTCTTTCTTCAGGTAACGTTCTTCAGGTATTGTCATTATCCATGTTCAATTTTTGTCTTTCTTCAGGTATTGTGTTTTGTTCAGATATTTCTTTTATTCGCTTCTGATTTATACTGTGTCCAGTAAACCATTTTACGTCATTTTAACACAGTTACCGAGTCTCTGTGTGTTCTTTCCTGGTTAGTGTTTGCCCACTGAGGCAAATTAGGGTCCAAATTTTTCACCTTCCCTAAGAAAATGAGGAGACTTAAACCTCAGCTAAACTTGAAAACAGAACGCAAGATAAAGTTTGCCCCTCCCCTAATTTACTTTTCTGCATACTGGTACTTAAAGCATCCCTGCCTCACTGTTCTGAGTCTGGGGGAAAAAAATGCCTGAAGCAACAGAATGCATTGAGGTTAGATGAGCTGGGGTTAGGATTTTCTGGAAAAAACAAACAACAACAACAGAAAAACGGACATGTGAATCAATACATGTGAATGACCCATCATGTCTAGTATGGTTCTTATGAAGTAAGTTTTAGTTGCTAGTTTATTATTTCCAGACAAGTCAGTTGAGGGCAGCAGAGATACCAAAAGCCCAGTCACTATGGTTTTCCCCACACCTTTTCTGTCCTTTGGGATGAGCTGCCCAAACTCTTAAGGCTCTTCGTGCCCCTTTCTCTTTCTTCTCTTGAAGTTTGGGGAAACCTCACCGCCAGCCTTTCTTCCCTTCAGCTTGCCTGCGGCCTCTTTATGACATTCTCTAGCTTCATTCTCTTTAAATGAGTTAACATATTTACAAAGATATAAAAACAGCAATTAAAGCATTGATCAGGAAAAAGGGATCAATGAGGGAATGCCAAACAAAACAAAACAAAAGTCTTCACCCCCTGGTGGAAAATGACAACAGAAGGGGACAGACTAAAGTCTTTGGGGAGAGAGGTCCAGAGCTTTGGTGTCAAGACTGAGAAGGGCCTCTCCCTGTTTGCTACCTGCCTAATTTTAAACACCAGTGGAACCTGAAGCAGGACTTCTGAAGATGACAGCAGTGGTTGGGCAGGTTCATAAAGGATTAGGTGGTCCTTCAGGTATGCTGGTCCCAAACAATATAGGGCTTTGAAGGTCAAGACCAGAATGTTGAATTGTCCCCAGAAGTAAATCAGGAACCAGTGTACATATGGTTCCTATGACCCACTCCAGTCAGCATCCTGGCTGCAGCATTTTGTACTAATTGAAATTTCCTAATGCTTCTCAAGGGCAGGCCATGTAGAGTGCATTGTGGTAATCTAATCTAGATGTAACCAAGGCATACACCATACTGGCCAGATCTAGATCTTTTCTGCCCAGGAAAAGTCACAAGTGGCTAATCAGTTGAAACTGGTAAAAGGCATTCTTGGCCACAGCTACCAGCTGCTTATCCTGCAGTAGGCCTGGGTCAAAGAACACTTCAAGGGGAGTGCAACTCCACCCAGGATGTGTGACACCTTACATCCTGAGTGGTTAGTGTGCCAAAAACAGGGCCAGGCAGGAAGCCCACTGCGTGACCTTGGATTGGCTACTCTTACCTGGTTGTTGTGAAGATAAAATCGGGAAAAGGACAATGTATGCCTCCATGAGTTTCTTGGGAACAATCTGAGACAAAAATATGTAAATTCTGAACCTACTTGCTGGGGTGATTGTGGGGATAAATCTGGGAGGTATGAGCCAGATGGAGCATGCATATTAACTCACATTCTGTAGTCACTCCATTGGCTGCCCATCCGTTGATGGGCTCCGTTTAAAGTATTAGCTGTCGAATAGGAAGTCCTTCATGGCCTTGGTCCCACATACTGTCAGCTAGCTGCCATTGTATCTGATGTTACCTGCTTCACATGTCTTGTGCTCTTC
>NW_015171572.1:215881-244071 GCF_001447785.1 Gekko japonicus | reverse complement strand
GGGGGGGGTACTCCTCTGCAGCCTACGGATGCAGGCTTGTGGTGTAAGTCTTTACAGGAGGCTTGGCCATTGTTATGTAGTACTTTGAATGCTGCCAAGCAGGCATACAAAACTCAGGCTGATCGAGGGAGGGTGGAGGGTTGGGACCTCAAGCCTGGTGATTTTGTCTATGTCTCTATAAAAAATATCAAACTTTTGCGTCCTTGTAGAAAACTTAGCTGGAAATTCATTGGTCCTTTCAGGGTACGTCGAATAATAAATGATGTTGCTGCGGATGTCGACCTGCCTAAGAATTTAAGGTCTTTACATTCTGTGTTTCACATGAGTCTGTCGAAAAAAGACACAGGCCAAGGTAAAAGGAGGCCTGCACGTGACCCTCCTCCTCCTATCATGCTCGATGGGGAGGAGCATTTTGAGATCGCTGACATCTTAGATTCCAGAATTAAACGTGGTAAATTATGGTATCTCATCCAGTGGGTTGACTTCGGACCCCAGCACCAGGAATGGGTGGAAGAAGGGGATATTCGGGCCCCTTACATGCTCAGAGAGTTTCACAGCCCGGGCAAACCGGGAGGTCTCCCGCCGAATCCGGGAGGGGGTGGATAATGTGTATTTTTGAGGGGGCAGTATGTCAGCTAGCTGCCATTGTATCTGATGTTACCTGCTTCACATGTCTTGTGCTCTTCCCCCCCCCTGGGTTTCTGTAGCTTCATTATGCTTCTCTGTATTTTGCGGAACTGGCCAGGGTCATGCAGCTGGTGGTGGGAGTCGGAGCTTCGCTAAGCTTGTTATGGTTATCTACCCTGTGAACTGAACCTGTGTTGATGGTACTGAACTGTTACGTTCCCATGGAATAGGCGCGCGTTAACGAGTTCTATTCCCGCCAGCGGGAACTGGCCTCATTGGCCCAACATGGTTCAAATCCCTTTATTATGCTATACCTGTGTATTGGTAGTCATTACTAACAATGTTCCTGTCTGAACCATCGCTTTGAAATAAACCTTGCTTTGAATTAAACGTGGAGTTATTTTGAATGCCTCGGGATCCAACACATACGTGCAAGACCGCCTTTCCCCTATGCTCTGCCCACAACAGCTTTCTTCATCTGAGCAGGGCCTTCTGCCAGTGCCAACCTGCTGTTGGATCCCCAAGCATCGAGAATAAATCCACGTTTCAAGAAAGCAAAATTTATTTCAAAGCTTTGGAAAGATACTCAAACAAGGTCTTTGTTAGGAATGGTTACAAACAGCTCGGGTAAACATAATAAAGGGATTCAAACCAGGTACAGAACCAATGGGTCACTTTCCCGCTGGCGGGTACAAGGAAACGATTGCGCGGGCAATCCCTGGGAACACTACCATCTTCAGACATAACATTGCTGCAGTTCCCAGGCTCAAAAAGCAACAAGCTAGCAATCAAGCTCACCTCCCACTTCACGTCCTCCAGCTGCTTGGTTTAAGCGTTACAGCAGAATTAAACACAGGCCAGGAACAGAGGGGGGGGGGAAGGGACTGTACATACAGGCAGGTAATACAGAACACAATGGCAGCTTGCTGACACCTGCAAGTGGGCAAAATCAGGGGGTTCTGGCCTCCACAATGGAATGGACTATGGAATGGTCAGGAAGGCTCCCAGTCTTTAAAAAAAAATTATTTAGGAAGACGGGGGATACAGAAAAGAAAAGGGAAAGAAAAAAGGGGGTTATATAATTGTGTTTGTCAAGGACAATCATGTAGTACAGAAGGTATAAGACAGCAAATATTTTCATTCATTAGAATTTTTAAGGAATTATCTATAAAACACAATAGTTCTTTTATAACTATTTATTTAATTTATTTATTTTATTTATAGTTTCAACTTGCTATACCGCCCTAACCCCAAAGGGTCTCTGGGCAGTTTACATGTAATGGGTTCTAAGAACGCTTAATCCCTAACTAGGGCCACATGAGATAGGGGCGGGGCTGTTTACTGGCACCCAGGTGGTGGGCCTGTTGTTGCTTCTAGCTTGGCTTCTTTTTCAGGCAGTCTTTGGTGTTTCCGGACGACTTTCGTTGGCGGGACTGTTCGGGTGCACAGCCCATGCCCGCTTCAGCTTCGGATCTGTCCGTTAGGCTCCACCACGCCCCACATTGCACGTCATTGCGCGCCTCCTGGTCTCCGCCTCCGCCATCGTCAGCCGCACGATGTTCTGCTGGCCACCAGGTGTAAGCCCGCAAGCCTGCTTTGTTGTTTTTATGGACTGTGGCCATTTGTGGGATTACAGCCACGCACGGGCATTCACCCCATATGGTTATGACTGGGAGGAAGATGAGACTGCCAGAAGCTTTCTGGCTGGACTCAGAACTCCCATCGGAGTTTGAGCCCAAAGTAGCCAATGATGAATGGGTCCGTGAACTTGTAGCCGCAGTTTGTAGAATTCATGTTCAGGTTGCCAACATGTTAGGGCACAATCAGCTAGCTATGGACAAGAAGTTGGGGTGGGTCAGAAACCCACAAACTTGGGATCCAGGACAGCTTGTTCTCTACTGCAAATTCTCCCGTAAACAACATGCGCTCTCAGCTAAATGGGAAGGTCCCACCCGCATTGTAACAAGGATCAATCCGGCGGTATATAAAATCGAAATTCAAAAGACAAATGGTGCACTCTGGAATAAGTTCTTCACAACTGAAGCTCTGGAAGGGGGACCCACTCACTCTGCCACCCCCAGATCCTCTCGACCCTGGGAGGTTGCCTCCGCTGACCACAGTGCCCATGGATGTTATTAAACTTCCCTTTTGCTCAGACTGGTTAAAATTTTCCTTGGCAGAAACTTTCATGGCCCTATAACCTTGTTTCCTTTCGAGCGTTAGCCCATAGGAACCAAAGGGGGGTGGTGAGACTGCCCTGTTTCGTGTGTTTCTATTTTTTAAGAAAACCATAAAATTGGGAGCTTCTGGGAAGTTCCCTCCAAAAATTGAAAAAAATTCTTTCCCTGTGACGACGAGGGGTGCCGGACTGGCTGCTGAATCTGCTGTTGGGGGGAAAGGGTGGAAACACAATCAAACACCAGTCTTGATTCCAGTTAATAGGGGTCACACGCCCTCACATCCTTTATTGTCACAGTGAATGATTTTTCTCTTGTCTTTTTAATTAGGCTCCAAAACGCTAATTAATAATTCTCCCATCCCCCTTACTCAGGAGAAGAATAACGCAGTATGTAGGGAATTATTCGGTTTTTAATGTCGCCCCAGGCAAATTAGCCTCGCTTTCATTAGAATTTTGCATATGTAAATACCAGACAGCCCCCTCTTCCACGAGCCGAGCTGAGACATGTGGCTCAGAAAACTTTGGAACCACTCGAACCCCTTTTAAACTTCTGACCTCCCTGATTTAAGATCGATGCGCATGGCAGCATAGGCGAGCCTTGTTTACTAAGGCCCCCGTTCCCTCTAGGAACCCTCATAGTGCAGCGGATAGAGTCATTGGTTTAAGAGCCACAGGTTCCTGGTTTGAGCCTCGCCATGGGATCCCTTTTGAATTTTTTTCCCTTTCTTTTTTTTTTACCGCTTGACCCACGGCGGGCCTCAGCACGCCTCCCGGCCACCCCGGTCATCTTATGACCGATCTCTCCGCCGCTTATGCCTGCCCCTCCTACTCTGCCATGGTTCTTCCTGGCGGACACCCTTTTTAGCCTTATGTATTGCTATCCAGTGCCCTGACAGTCACTGGCTAGCGAGGGGGGGTGATATGATATCACTCTCCAGTAGTATCATCAGAATGTGTTTTGTTTTCTCACTACTGTTTATTTGTTTGTATCTCAGTTCTTGAGGAACTACTTTTCATAACCCTCCAGAAATGTTTGCGTCCTTGGTTGTATTACAACTGCAGGATGCGATCCAAGTGTGGGTGAGATGGTAAAAGCCACAGGGAACGAGAGCGATCTCGAGACTGTCCGTTATTAAGCACCCGAGGAAAGTAAGACCAGGAGAAATCAAGCATTCTCCAACGGCGTATATAGCACAGCAGCTAGTGCACCCGCCTTGGGATACAAAGGCTCCAGGCTCGATCCCCAATTGGGGAACAATTTTTTTTTATTATATTCTTAGGTGATATTAAGTCACCAATAATTTTTCCATGCTGTGCCAATCGATTTTCTTTGGGTCGACCACGGCATGGAATGAATGAGCACCCTTTGTGTGCATTGTTTTCTCCCCCCCTCCTTGTTGTAGATCCAATGTTGCTTAATCCGTTGCTTTCTAGGCACCCATATGGCCTCACACCGCAGCTCAAAGGAAGTAAGTATGTTCCACAATTTGTATATGCTATTGTTTCTAGTAGGTCTGTTTAGAAGTAGTTTATTATCAACCATCTGCCCAGGCACGTTACAGACATGGAGGTGCCAGGGAAAGTCAGTGCATAAAGAAATAACCTGTGTTTCTGTGGACATTGATGACACAGAGAACAGGTGATTGTGGATACTATAAGTAAAGAAACCAAACAGTTTTTTCAAATAAATATGACTCAAGATATGCAGATTCAAACAGTATGGGATGCATCCATGGGGGTGTCACTTGAGGTTGCACCCCTCCAAGCGGCTGGTGTGCGGATCACTCTCCCGCGGTTCGGGGAAGAAGAAGAGATTGGATTTATACACCGCCCTTTACTTGGAGTCTCAGAGCGGTTTACAAATTCCTTTCCCTTCCCCTCCCCACAACAGACACCCTGTGAGGTGGGTGGGGCTGAGAGAACTCTGACACAAACTGCTCTTTTTCAAGGACAGCTGTGCCAGAACTTGTGACTGATCCAAGGTCACATCAGCAGGTGCAAGTGGAGGAGTGGGGAATCAAACCCGGTTCTCCCAGATTAGAGTCTGCACACTTAACCACTACACCAAACTGGTTTTCAAACTGGGAGAACATCCGCCATCACTGCTCCATAAACCGGAAGTCTCCCTGCCTAAAGGCCAGGGCCCAATTCCACATGTGGTTTATAGGAGAGGTATATACATTTCAGGAGCCAGGGCCCAATTCCACATGCGGTTTATAGGAGAGGTATACACATTTCAGGAGCACCTGGGCATATCTCAGAGTTAAATGTTCCCCACATCCTTCTTTGACTTTGGTCTGCGTCTCTGATATTCCACAGTGTCCCCCTTGACCAAACCAGACCAAACCAAACAAAAACAAAGCAAGCCCTCCGTTCCCCTGTGAAACCAGTCAGTTCTGATGAATCATGTGGAAGTGGAACCATGGATAGCTCCTCGTCCTCCCCATTCCTTTCCCTTTCCAGGACCCATGCAAATTCTTTAAGAATGCCCTGCTGCTGTATAGGCACACAAAGGATTTTATTCCTGGCATGTTTCATATTACTACAAAATTAACATATTGCTGAACAAGTTCTTTATACTTTAACAGTATATTCAAAGTTGATATTTTTTATTCCAGTGGAAAAACTTCATGAAGAGACCGAGGTCCCCATGCAACAAGTACAAGTACGAACTTTCTCGAGCTGACTGTTCGTTTCGACCTTTGTCTTCGTCAGATGTCCTATTAAAGATACATGTTCTTAATAACAGGGAAACAACAGTGAGAAGAGTTCTACATACAAATCTTTTTTTCATTTTTTACAATAAAGCCCAAGTGTATACATACAGTTTCTGGTCTTTTCTATTCAGAGTTTCCAAAAATTCCAACAATAAGTGTCAACATTTCTATAAATATAAACAAACTTACATTAGTCATTCCTAACCAACCTAATGGCATTCATATACAAATTACAAAAATATTGTATAGAAATATATACAACTCACCAAGAATGGCTATTCAAAGCTCCCTCATTCACAAAATTTTTCTTCCGGATAGTAAATCTTAAAATGCTATTCAACAGTGTGGATTATATCCTGTCTTACTGCATCACATGGTATGGGAGGCCAACATACCATATACTCCTAGCACCCTATGCCCAATGAAAAGCAGTGTTTCATATTACAGCATTAAGAAAGTGATCTGACTTCGGACAACGGAGGAGAGAATTCTTTTCTCTGCCATGCTTGAAAATTTTCTCATGTCATAGAGCTTTCATCTGTGGATAGAGGCACATGTACTTAATAAATACCTGTGCTGAGCTGCATTATTCCAGATGCAAGTTTCTTTAATCCTCTGATGTACTTAGATGATGGAGGATAACATCACTGAACAAATCCTAGAATTGAAAAATATATCAAAGGTCATCTATTTCAGTCTATTCTTATCTTCCTAGAGTTGAACTGCCTGATGCATAGAGTCTGCTATTAGAACCCCAGGGGGAAATGTGCACATTTCATCCAAAATTGATTGCATTGTTCTGCTCTAATTACAACTAAAGGAATGTTTCTTATATCCAACTTAAATTGGCTTTATTGTGTTTTGAACCTGCTGCTTCTTGTCCAGTCTTCAATGGACTGGACTTCAAACAGTCTGACCCTTTTCTTTACTAGACACATAGAATGTGCAAAGTAGATTTATTATCCTGCAATGCAATGGTGAGTCATCTATCGGTAGTTCCTGGGCTGGGTCATTGTAGATCTCTGAAAGCTTCTAACCCCAAAGCTATAGGATGTCTTCATTGCCTAGTGATCCTTGATGTTGTGGGTCAGTCAGGGCTCAGTGACAGCAAGGTCTCCTCAGAGGAAGAGGAGCCCCGTGTAGCCAGGCCTGAGTCAACAGAAACTGACCAGCAAGAAAATGAGCTGCAGGCTTGTCAGGATTCACAGCCAGCAGCTGTTGAAAACCACCACCACCCTCCAGCCCTGACTCAGCAGGTGAAAGTCAGTTGGTTGTTCCCAGCCCGCTGCTATCACCTACATCCTTAGAGCAATGCAGACAGAGGCTGAGAATGTAGCTACATGCAAGATGGCAAAGTGCACATCTCCTGGCCCGACGCCAGCTGCTTGTTGATAACAAAGATGAGTTGTTGCAGGACTGACCCTGAGTAGGTGGCTGAAGGCCTGACAATTAGGCATGTGGCTATAAAGCTGCTCAAGGAAGGTTGCTGGGCATGGACATAATGTGTACATTCAGTGTTGAACTGCCACTACTGCCTGAAACCCTGACCTTGGACCAGACAACTTTGCTTTGACTGAACTGTAAATTCTGGCTTTAGAGTGCATGGACATCCGAGGCTTCCTTTGGCTTTGTGATCTTGGGAAGCTGAGCAAGATGCTGTAACCTGATGCCCACAGATCATTACACTTGACTTAAATGTACATCTCAGCCCTCGTCTGGCTCAAGGGAAGGGTTGGGTCGTGGGTTGACTCCAGCGTGCTATTCACAAAGCGTTTTGGCCTAGGTTCCCCTCAGAGTTGCCGTTTGAGAGTGACGCCCACTCTCTTTCAGCCATGTGGGTCGTTAGACGAGTTCGAGTTACTTCACTCCTCTCTGTCTTTCTCACGACTCTCACCTTCTCCTCCTCCCTGGGTACACCTGAGGGCCTTTTTATTTGCTTCGTTTACAGCACCCTGTGAACCCACCACCCAATTCTTAAAGGGATTCCACCACCAACCTGGTTTAGATCCCCTTTTCTCAGAACCTCGTGATTTTCCACCCAGCTCTCCATCTATCAGAGTATTGTCGGCCAGCCCAACCCTGTCCGCGGCCCCGACGTCCCCCTTTTGAGGACCCATCACCTCGATATGGTCTACAGGCCAAGACTCCTGAACCTCCTGGGAACGGTCGGGGTCCGGACACCCCGGTTTCTCTACTACAAAGGGGGTAGCTTCCTGCATAGGAGGGAGGGGGTTGAGAGCGCCCTCCCGACAGTACATCTCAGAAGAAGCCTAGGTTTCTCTCTCTACCCTACATCTTGATTTCCAGGACATTTCTACTCTGCAGAGTTTGGCCTCCATTGCTAAGGCTATCCATTCTAGTTCATTCACTCTCTCCTTCCTTAGCCATAGAACAAATTTAGAGTCCAGTGGCACCTTTAAGGCCAACAAAGGTTTATTCAAGGTATGAGCTTTCGTGTGCAAGGCACACTTTTTCAAATTTGAAATGGCTGACCATCTGGAACTATCTTCCTTAGCCATGTTAGAGCCACTTCTCTCTAGTAAAGTAATAATACTGTTAACACAGAATACTGTTTACCATGAATACTGTTTACAATCATGCCTCTGTGCACATGCAGTCCCAGGACCCCAGGAATCACTTTTCCCAGGTGAAATGGGACTGCATGGAGGAAGGGAATACAGCAAATATTGACATCCAGTGGCACCTTCCACTGATGGACTGTTGGATCCGAACTAGTATAAGGACAGAGAAAGAAATAGGAGGTTTCCTCAACCATCCCTGCCCCACAGCCACCTTGAGGGCAGAAGCAAGTACAGAATCTGTATTATCTCTGAAACCAGCATCTGATCTATCCAGTCTTAGTATTTAATTACCTAAAAGTGAGTTGCCATGTGTCAGCATGGTATAACTGTGGGTATGTTTCTGAGTTGTTGTTGTTGTTCAGTCGCACAGTCGAGTCCAACTCTTCACGACCCCATGGACCAGATCACACCAGACCTTCCTGTCTTCCGCCGTCCTCTGAAGTTTGCTCAATTTCATGTTCGTTGCAACTATGACACTGTCTAACCATCTCATCCTTTGCCGTCCCCATCTTCTTTGACCTTCAATCTTTCCCAGCATCAGGGTCTTCTCCAGTGAGTGCTCCCTTCTCATTTGGTGGCCAAAGTATTTGAGCTTCAGTTTCATTATCTGGCCTTCCAGGGAACAGTCAGGGTTGATTTCTTTTAGGATTGACTGATTTGTTCTTCTTGCAGTCCAAGGTTCTGAGTACTGAGATATAGAAAGACGCACAGCTTGTGCTCAGCAGTGCTCTTTTCTACATAGCTTTCAGGACTGCTCCTGTCACTGAAAAAGGTTTTGAGTAGGGCTATAGTTAGGCTCCTGGACTACCTGTTCTACTGTCTGTCCTGCTGACCACTTACCAAATAGCCAAGATGAAAAGTTTCAGCTTTAGTTTGTCTTACATGTATGGATTTCAATGTGGGCTTGTTTTTAAATGTGTTTGAATTCTGATGTTGTTTTGTTTATCTTATTCAGACAGAATCTTTTACATTTGCAGCTCAATTATTTATCTGTGGTGTCCAGATGAGATGCAACAATTACTTATTTTTGACTGCCATATCAGAAATAAAGTCCAAACAACAGTGGGTTCTGCACAGATCCTTGGAAAACGCTTTGTGATGAATAGGTTACGATATAATCAGCAGCAAGCCATCAAGCTTGATACATAGTTCTTCATTTCATGCATCTTTCAAATGTGGAAGTAGTAAGGTTACGCTTGATCACCTGCACTTGCAACTTCATGAATTAGACGTGCAAATTGTGTTAAAAATATCCCAAGTTTCCAGGATAGCCAAAACCAAAAGCCTGTATTCTCAACATGGCGAGAAATTACACCTGAACTGCACCCTGCATTGTTAAAACACAGTGGATCATTAACACAGATTGGGTACAGATTAACACCATGTGTTTCCCCTCCAGCAGACCATATAAAAATTGAAACCAGAAATGTCACCATTTTCCTGATTTTCTTCTCCATTTTGTGGGGCTTCTGGTAGCTCTATCATCTCTCCTCCATGTGGCTGTTTCTAAATAGTAACTGGTGAGATACGGGGAGAAGACTCTGAAGGAGACAAGCCTGGAATAGCAGATTTGTACTTGTTTCCCCATTTCTTGTAAAGAATTCCCCCATCATTGCTTTCTCTTCTGTAAGGAAGGATGTGGAGTGCGTAGATAGGGTTCAAGCTTATGAATTACAAATATGCTATCAAGATCCAGGGGCACCTGGCCTGGTTTCGAAGTCCATCATTAAATACCTATTTATGTAATTTCAGAAATAAAATAGTAATTTTATTTTTGCCATTCATGAGATTGTATGTATTTAGGAATGTGTACGACAAGTTGTTTTGGATCTGACAGTGGACAGGTAAAAAAGACCCCCGTCTCCAAGATTGTAAGTTGTTTCTTCCAATTTTGTTCCTTGTGAGAACATGGATGAAGGGGGTAGCTTCTCCTGCTCTGGGCAAGATCTCCCCTCTAAACTATCTTCCCAAACAGTGATCATAATGGCAGGATAGGTTTGACAGGTCGTGAAAGGTACCATGAAATATCTGGAAGAGACCTATGAATATCTGGTAGAGACACTTGAAAGGGCTTTCTTCAAGTAAAGCACTGGGTTTGGGTGCAATTCTTCATGTGTCCATGGGTGGTAACATTTCCTTAACCTGTAGTTTACCAGAGGAGAACCAGTAAAAGATAAACATACACATTATCTCTATACATTTGCCAAGGTCTGTGAAGATGGAAGCATTTGCATGACAGATCCTGTGTTTCATATCAAGTGGTAGGTAACAATGAGCTAAACTTTAGATAAATTTTACCAAGAAAACAATGCCTCTCGTGTTTGCTGAGGTAACATATTTAACTGATGTTTGGTGAGCTTCTTTAAATCTTAGATCTTTCCTGGTCTACATTTGCTTCCATTAGTGTTTCAGCTCCCAAACATTAAAAACCTGTGAGTTTTTTATTTGTTCATGTAGAGAATGTGAATCAGGGGTTCACTTACTGCATGCTTCTGAGTTTGGAGGTGTGTGGTTCCTGTAGACACTTTGTGTTCAAAACAGACTCCACAAGAATATCTCTATTAAACATGACCATCACTTTGCCCCCCGCCATGTGGTCTACCTGGAAACTATCCAATCATGTATATTAATTCCTCCTCTCCTTTGCTCAATAACATCTGTCTCAAATATCTATCCTGAATTCCAGTGAGGAGGTATAGAACATAAAATATATGGTGTTTGTGGAGGTAGACTCTTTAGTCTTTCAAAGACAATAATGAAACTAATGAGACTGAAAACAAATATGATGAGATGAAACTCTGAGCCAAATGAGACAATACCATATCCTTGTGATAGACTCAGGGTCATGCTATCTTCTACTCTGATATTGTAGTGAAGAGGAAAATGTTGGAATTAGTTATTCTTCATAGCATTTCAGGTCTTTTAGTCTTAAATCTCTAAGAGAAAGATGGAGTACAAATGAAGCAAATAAATAAATGAATTCTTCATTTGTTAAAATTATCTTGGCACCAAATCGCCCCTTTAATATTTAAAATTTCGGTTTTGGAGAAAGGTTCACAGCTCAATAAGTATAGTTTTGTTTTTGTTTCCAAGAAGTGGGCAGGCTGTTATCATGTCCTTTTCCTAAATTTAAAAAGTTATGCCTTCTAATAAATTATGCAGTTGCTGGAAGAGATCAATGAAAGAAAGCCCATTTGGTTTTTAATAAAAGTTTATTAAATAGTTTGCAAGATAATTTGATTGCAAATCCAGAACTGAACAAATGGGAAATTGGTACCTGCTAAAGGTCTGTTTTAATCTCTACGGTAATGATCCACAAAAGCCCCGAGGCTGGAATTTTCAGCAAAGTTCAAATAGGAAATAAGGTGTAAATGTTCAATGTTTTGGGTAATTACCAAGTAGAATAAATTACCAAGAGCTGTGGTTAACTTTGTCATTCCTTGGAATCTTCTATTCAGGTCTGAACAGCTTTTTAGATAGGAAACAACTGTTCTAATATGTGCTACTAGAATTACATCACTTTGTAATAATGGAATTATTAGAAGCATTCACATGTTTCTCTAACTCAGTGATTTTAACCATATCTCCAGACCACAGGTAGCTATGGGTAACATTACCTACTTGACTTCCCTTTTTAAGCTTGGTTAATTAATTATCTGAACAGAGCTTTTAATATTCAAAACCCATTTACAGTTTTTATTCTCAGCTAAATTTACAGCAACACCATGAGTTGTCACTATTATTCCCATTTTATGGGTGAGCAACTAAGGTTGAGAGAATTCTGCTGCTTACTCCCACTTCTGCTGCTTACTCCCACTTCTGCTGCTTACTCCCACTTCCAGAGGGCAGTTTGATCTGCAAACAATTAACAGGTGATTTCTTTAACTTCATGCCATGAAAAGCTTCAGCTGCTCATTTATACCCATTAAACTTCTACTAAACCTCCTCTTGCTGGCCAGATCCCAAGAAGCCTCTGACCACTCCTCTGGCCTACACTATGCACATACAATGGTAGTGGGAAAGTGTTGCTTCTTTATGTCACTGCCACAAAGTGTGCTTTAAAATGAGCTTTTCTCTGTGTCTTATGAGATTTGTCTCCAGTCTTCCTCCATTGTCACTTTAGGTATCTCCCTTACCTTTTCAGCATCCTTAGCCCCTCAGCAAACTAGGGCCTACCTAGGCTTTGGCACTTTAGAGAGGACACCTGGGATAAATCATGTCAACCACCTAGGTCATTTCCCCATTCCAGAGGTCAACACCAGCCCTATCAACAGGAAAACCACCTAGAGCTATCAGAAAGCAATTCGAACCTATCTGGCTCTAGAGGCAGATCAGTTGAATAGATTCTCCACCCTTTCAGAATCTGAGTACACAGTGATGTTATGACAAAAGAACCACCATCAATCCCTCTACCCTGAGGAGTCAGCAAGCTGCCAATATGTCTTTCCCATGTGTATGAAATGTGCTTCACCCCCCCCCTTGCCTTCCCTTAACTGGCTTACACTCTGGTGCGCATGTCCCCCCTCACCCTCCAGCGCTCATAGTTAACTGCATTCCTTTCCATTTACGCTAGCGTTGCTTTGAAGGAACCTTATCAGCCAAAGCTACAGGTGGTGCGCTTTTGGAGGCTTTTTGCTTAGTCTATAATGAACAGTAGTGTGAGAACAGAAGAATTGTTTAATTAGCTACAGCCGTTGCTTTCTCAAGGTTTGAGCGCGAGATGAGCCTCAAGGCGGGCGCGGGAATCATATCTATTGGCCCATGTTATTTTGAACTTGCTTTATTATCCCAGTTTCAAGCCCTTTGTGTTATTCCAAACAGAAAAGTTGTCCTAAGTACTTCATAGCTTCAATAAAATAAAACCTTCCTGCAAGAGTGTATTTCATTGTTCGCTGTGAGTCCGACATCAGGTCACATTCATCCTACCTAGTACAAAATACCAGCTCAAGAATGTGACCTGCACAATGGGTAGGACCAATTATTCCCCAAGACAGGCCTGTGGTTGTCATGGAGTCCATGAAATCTTGAGCCACTTCTGATAAGACAGCCTCAGCATGAATATCGAAGTCCTCCGGGCAGTCAGCCTAGAGGTCTTCAACACTATCCCCAAGACCACCTCTATCAGCTCATCCTCCCATGCTGTTTAACATCATCAGGAAAGTCCAGGGAGATGTCAGGCAGAGGTTTTGAGTGGGGTGCCAGTTGTGTACTAAAAATAGCCACCTCCATTTCTCCTTACCTCAGTAAGGTGAGTCAGATGTTCTGAATGAGTGTCTGGAGTTGGCAATCAGCCACATGAGAATCAACAATGTGAAGTGGAATCCAGGTAAGCCTGAGATAATATTTATTTATTTAGTTTAAGAACTGAAGACTCTGACTGTTGTGGATGGAATTATACTGCCCCTAAAGGAACAGGCTCATAAATCCATGCTGGCAAATGGAAGCCCAAATGGAAGGTTTGTAGTGTGGCAAACAGAGCTTTTCAAGTAACTGAAATTGGTCTGTCGTCAGCTATGGCTTTCCCTTGGAACAGAGATCTCGGAGGCAATTATCCACGCTGCTATCATATAGAGGTTAGATTATTGCAATGTCCTCTGCATGGGATCACTTTTGAGGAAGGTTCAGAAACTTCAAATGGTGCAGAATGCAGCAACAAGCTTGTTGACTGGCATGATCCTGCTGGTTCTTAAATAACTTTGTCAGTTGCTGATGTGTTTCCAGGCAAAACTCAAGAGTTCTGATGCTTTGAAGTCCTGAGTGGTCTCAGACCATGGTAGCTGAAGGAACGTCTGTGAGAAGTGGAACTGCTCCTTCAGTTAAGACTAGCATCGGATGTCCTGCTTTTTGCATCCCACCTTCTGAAGTAACCAGAGACCTATTATGTAGTGGAGCCTAGACATTAGAATGTTCTTCAGGGAGTGGTTTGCCTGGTATCTACTCTATTAGGTTTTAGGAGAATACAAGGGGGGGACCCGCGATACTCACGGGAGAGGAAGACCTCCACACCTATGAGGTAGAGGAGGAAGCAGCAGGAGGAGGTAAGTTCGCCCCCTATCCCGCCGGTTCCCCGTCTCCTCCACCCCCTGGCTCGATCTTCCCCCCCTTCCCTGGAGCGCACCCCCCCTCCAGAGGGCAGGTCTACCCACCCCTTCCCACTGCATGGGTAGACCTGGCCTCCGGAGGAGTCCAGGTCTACTCACCCCTTCCCATTACATGGGTAGACCTGGTCTCTGGAGTCCAGGTCTACCCACCCCTTCCCATTGCATGGGTAACCTGGCCTCCGGAGTCCAGGTCTACCCACCCCTTCCCCGCCCCTAACCCTTCCCACCTTCCTAGGGGCGGGGCCCGTGGGAGGGAGGCAGAGGAAGCAGAAGGCGGAAGTAAGTACCCCCATCCCGCTGTTTCCCGTCTCCTCCACCCCCTTGCCTTTCCCCCCTTGCCTTCCCCCCCCCCACGGCCGGCTCCAAACTGAGGCCCGGGAGGCTGCAGCCACCCGGGCCTCGCTGTTCCCTCTCTGCACCGCTCGCTGTTCCTCGGCCGCCCGGCGGCAGCGCTTCCCCCCGTCCCCCTCGGCTCTTCCCCCCCACCCTGCCTTCGTAGCGAGGCCTCGGGAGGCTTCAGCTGCCCGGGCCTCGCTGTTCCCCCCGCCGCCCTGCTCCGCGGCCACCCACCCGGCGGCGGTGGCTCCCCCTCTCCCCAGCTCCGAGTCGAGGGCCGAGTTTGCGATTTTTGTGCACCCCTGGGGACTGCCCCAAGAGTGCACAAACCTCCCCCTGCCCCCCAGGTGGCCCCGGAGCACGGATTTAGTGATCCGCACTCACGGGGCCACTTGACTATTAGATATATAGATCTTTTTATTTGTCCAGGGATTCTCTTCAAGTATTCTGCAATGTTGTGTCTTCATTTTAAGGTTTAGTGAGTTTTACTCACTGCTTAGTGGTGAATAGTAAATGTGCTCATTAGCAGAGAAGAAGAGGAAGAAGAGATTGGATTTATACCCCACCCTTCACTACCCAAAGGAATCTTTCCCCTCACTACAACAGACACCCTGTGAAGTAGGTGGGGCTGAGAGAGCTCTTTCAAGAATGGCTCTTTCCAGAACAGCTCTGAGAGAACTGTGACTGACCCAAGATCACTACAGCAGCTGCATGTGGAGGAGGGTGGAATCAAACCTGGTTCTCCCAAATTAGAGTCCACACTCCTAACCACTACATCAGACTGGCAGGTTTTGTGGCCTGGACTATTTTTAATGGCCTCTTTCATCCTTTTTTAAAAAACTCTTCTGCTTATGACTCTTTTGATTTTAATTTTTGGTTTTATTCTGTTCTGTAGTTTGTAAATCATTTGGTGGGAAATGTAGCTTATAAGTGAGTCATATGTGCCTCCCTCAGTGCTTCCCTCAAGTTAGAATGTGTGGAAGTCCCTAATGCTGTTTTATGTTGTGAATTGAAGGGAAGAAATCAGTGGCAGTGGTCAACGCTAACAAAGGATCGGAGAGTGATTTCAGCAAGAAGTGATTCAGCTTTATTGAAGTAACGAACAAGCACTTAAACGCATTCATAACCAGAACAAGAAACAAGTGGGAGCTAGGCTCCTTTTAAACATTCCCGGGCTAACATAGCCACACCTATTTAAAATAATCAACCAATGAGGTTGTTTGGATAAAGACCAATGAGCTTACTTCCGTTGCAGGGAATAGTGGCAGTTCTGATTGGTCGCTGTTGCAGAGCGACCAATAGGAGTTCAGTTCAGAGGAGCCTTTGTTCGGCTCAAGCTTAACATGAGATGTCAATGGAGTGATTCATGTAACACGTTCAATACATTACAAAAGCTGTCTTTCATTATCATCTTCTCAGTGCTGGAAGTCCAGAGTTTCTTGGAAGACAGGTTGATACTCACTGAACAAAGCAGTAAAACAGAGTCAGCTTCTTGGATCAACACTGAAAACCTCTTCTGCACTTTGAATCTTCCATGGGTTTACCCCCTTTTCCCTTTAGTAAACCACCCCATTAATTTGGGGGGTGGATGGGGGGACTTGCATTTTTTCCAGTCTCAAAACAGGAGACCATTTCTGGGGGATGTTTGACACAAATCCCTATATCTAATAATCTTTGATTAAAGCCTGCAAGTGGTGAGATAATATGGACAAAAGCAAACCTCACAATAGATTCATAAGTCTTCAACATCCCAGCCTACACACATGACCACAAAGGAATGTCAGTATGGGAGACTGCGGCTTTGTCAGGAAGAAAGAAAGGCAAGGGAGAAAGGGGGTACTTCCTATAGCTAAAGAATGAATTAGAAACACTAGGAGCACATCGCCCCATGCTTTCTCACACACCGATTCCAATCCAATCTTAAAATGTGTTTGCTTTTACAATTTTTCCCCTCATACTATTTTGTGATTTTTACCATATGCACTTTTACAAGGAAATTCATGTTGTCAGTTCAGTTTCTAGTGTTTGTTTTTATTGTTGGAGGGTTCTGTATAGATAGTGGGAGTGAAACTCCATTTGGATTGTCATTTGCCAGCTTTCAGGGGTCACATTTATGTTGTGCAACTAATAACAATTGTTGTATTTTGCTTATAAATGGGGGGGGGGTTCTTTACCCAAGAAATGTACTGCTTAGTACAGACCACTGAGAGAATACAAAGTGATAATCCCCTGTGTCCCAGAACCCTCTGTAATGTCCTCTCTGATTCTTCAAATAACAAATAGGCTTTCAAGCTGACATTTTTATACCCATTACTGAAAGGTGTATATTAAAATGATGAAGCAAATTTCTCTGCTATAGAAGTGTGTAATGTCACACCTAAAAGGGTTTTAGAGGAAGGTAGGAAATAATTTTCTGGGTCGAGTGCCTTTTAAAACCCCAAGAATTGTGAAAGCTTCCACAAAGGCTATCACTTTAACTTGCCAGTTTCTTTGGGCTGTGGAAGTGTAGCATCAGATGGAGCAATGCCCTTCTCCTATCTACAGGGGCTTCCCTGGTCATTTGAATGAAGAGGTTGGTCAGAGCAATAGGCAAGCAAAGACCTGCAGTAGCATTTACCCCTGAGTAATTAGTCGGATTCATACAGAAACTTTTATTTATTTATTTATAACGTTTCTAAGTAAGTACAGTTTTACATATTGTAAAATTTATAATATAAAGGAGGAGGTGGAGATTGGATTTATACCCCACCCTTCACTCGGAGTTTCAGAGCGGCTTAGAATCTCCAGTTTGGTGTAATGGTTAAGTGCGCGGACTGTAATCTGGGAGAACCGAGTTTGATTCCCCACTCCTCCACTTTCACCTGGCTGGATGACCTTGGGCAAGCCGTACTTCTGATAAGAGCTGTTCTTGAAAAAGAGCCATTTCTGTCAAGAGCTCTCTCAGCCCCACCTACCTCACAGGGTGTCTGTTGTGGGAAGGGGAAGGGAAAGGAGTTTGTAAGCCACTCTGAGACACCTTCAGGTAGTGAAGGGCGGGGTATAAATCCAATCTCTTCTTCTCTTCTTCTTCTTCTTCTTCTTCTTCTTCTTCTTCTTCTTCTTCTTCTTCTTCTTCTTCTTCTTCTTCCCTTCCTGTCCCCACAACAGACATCCTGTGAGGTAGGCTCTGAGAGAACTGCCCTTGAGACAACAGCTCTGAGAGAACTGTGGCTTGCCCAAGGTCACCCAGCAGCTGCATGCGGAGGAATGGGGTATCAAACCCGGTTCTCCAAGATTAGAGTCCGCGCCCCTAACCACTACACCAAATGACTGAGGCAAGCCTATAACTGTAACTGAACTCAATCCTTAGAAACGTGAAGACTGTTACGAGGCAATACAACAATACTCCCCCCCCCCAGCAACTAAAAACCATGTACTAAAGACCAGTGAACAACCTTATGAACAGTTCATTTTTTTCTGGCAGTGAAAACTAGAGAGGCATCCAGTGGACTCTGCCATGGAGAGTAGTGCTACAAGTGCTACAGCCCAAGAAGTTCTGCTCGGTATCATCTATATTTCAATAGTCAAGTGTGGCCCAATCTGCAGATACCTAAACCCACAAACTGGAGCCACACTGACTAAAAACAGATCCTTCTGCAAACTTGGGGAACTGCCCAGGTTTGCATAAAAATATGAAAACTTTGAAAAAAATATACAGAGGGGTTTAAATCCCCCCAAATATCTTGGTTCTGTAGAGCTGGCAGCAGCAGACTCTGGGAGGTACTCTGGGCCCAGATGCAGTGGTGGCAAACTCCTGGAGTCTCTTAGGGCCCAGAGCAGCTCCCAGACAGCACCGCCACAGCTGGGCTCAATTGTGGCTGGTGAGGCCTGGATCCACACCAGTGATGGGGGAGAGGGAGGTGGGACTGCCCCTGTGAGTCTCGTGGGCCCCCAGTTGTTTTGTTCTGATCATAGCAAAACTAAGGGTGCACAGCAAGGCTGCACCTTGTAAGTTCCCTGAGTGGTGAGGTGTATGTGAGACAAGGCATTCCATTCCATAAGGTGTTAATGTAATCCGAACTACTCTTGATACTACCTGAATGTGTGTGTGTGTGTGTGTGTGTAAAGCACTGCATAAATCATAAAACACCCATTTTCCTGCCCAGTTGTAGATTCTAGACCAGCTTCCTGTTCCCCATAGTGGCTAAACAGGCACCCCCCCCCCGGAAAAGTAACAAATAAGCTGCAGAGCTCCTCCCACAAGTGGTATTCAGTGGCAGACAGTGTCTGAATATGAAGGTCCCACGTAGCTATCATAGCTAATAGCCATTGATAGATTTAACATCTATGTCATTATTACGCTTTGTGCATCCTTTGTTGCCCATGGTCATGACGCAGGGCCACAATGCAGAAGAAAATGTGGTCAAGCACTGTAGAGCTCCGTGGAAAACAACCACACTTCCCAGAATTTCCATGAAGCAAACAGGGGCTGGGAAGATTTTGCCATAGGCCAATGACTTGGGGGCTGCCTCTGCACTGAGCCACCTGAACTCAGGGGTCACCCACTGCCAAGGCCATCCCCTGCCAAAGAGAAGAGCAGGAATAACCCAGAGGCACGGGGAAGGAGGGGTTGCTGCACCCTCCCAAACCACCTTTGCACAGCCGGGCCTCGCTGTGGTAAGGGATGTGCCCATCTGGCCTTGGTGCAGCCTCAGCACCACAAGGGACAAGACACACCCACCCAGCCCAGCTTCAGTGCAGTGAGGGATGGGATGGACCTCTCACCCCGGCCTCACCATGGTGAAGAAGAGGATGGGTCCACCTGGCCCTCACCCTGTCTGGCTACTTGGTTTGGCCCCTCCAGCTCAGGGTTAGCTGGGCAGGCTCTCCCTCCCTCCTTTGGGGGGGGGGAGTCAGTGTGAGATGGGGTGGGGGCAAGGCAGACTGGAGTGGGGCCCTCTTCCAGGGCTGTTTCTCTCCCCCACCAATCTGCTCCTGAAGCGCTGTATACTTACAGGGAATGAAACAGAGGGCATGTAGTCAACAATTCCTTACACATAGGAAGAAAAATGAAAGCAAATGAAAACTGGCTGGTCAAGCCAAGTTGTTTACAGCTGTGTGGGTCCAAAAGCACAATCCAAAAACACAATTCATGTAATACCTCTGTTATTAGGACCAACCCAGTGACACATAGCAATGCAAGTTTTCGAGTTCTCTAGAACTTTTCATCAGACCATATGCTACAAAATTAAAAAGAGGGAAAATATATACTTTAAGCATAGTTTTGCAAGCCTGAGGTAAAGACTTCTTTGTGCCAGTGCATGGTGGGTATTCTGGACTGATCAAAAAAATCCCCTCCTCCCCATTAGTGATCCATTAGTGTCTGTCACCATGGGTACACTGATGGTGTATGCAAGTATTTAGAAAAAGGAGGAGGTTGAGGGGAGCATGATTGCCCTCTAAATATTTGAAGGGCTGTCACTTAGAGGAGGGCAAAGAGCTGTTCCTGTTGGTAGTAGAGAATAGAACTCGCAGTAATGGGTTTAAATTAAGGGCAGGAAGGTACCAGCTGGATATTAGGAAAACCTTTTTTACCGTAAGAGTTGTGCAACAGTGGGATCAGCTGCCTTGGGAGGTGGTGAGCTCCCCCTCACTCGCATTCTTCAAGCAGCGGCTGGACAAACACTTGTCAGGGATGCTCTAGTCTGATCCTGCATTGAGAAGGAGGTTGGACTAGATGGCCTGTATGGCCCCTTCAACTATGATTCTATCTTTGTAATGTCCTAAGTTAAAATTCAGGTATATAACAAATATATTCAGGAGAAAGTAAGATTTGGACAGAGTAGTAACGGTGCTGATCAATTTCTTGGTGAAGCTGGAAACCTAAATATAGACATACACCACCCCTTTACCATCTCTTGAACAGTGAATAGGTGAGATTACTAATTTAAAAAACAGGCAAAGCTGATGTAATAAGACAGGAGAAAGAAGAAGAGGAGGAGGAGATTGGGTTTAGATCCCACCCTTCACTGCTTGAAGGAGTCTCAAAGTGGCTTACAATCTCATTCCCCTCCCCCTCCCCCTGCCCCACAACAGACACCCTGTCAGGTAGGTGGGGCTGAGAGAGCTCTCCGGAGAGCTGTTCTTGAAAGAACATCTCTGAAAGAACTTATGACTGACCCAAGGTCACACCAACAGCTGCATGTGGAGGAGTGGGGAATCAAACCCTGTTCTCCCAGATTAGAGTCCGTGCTCCTAACCACTACACCAAACTGGCTCATATATTCAGCTGCTGTTTGTACATGGGTTGTTTCATCCATCTGGCGATGACCCATGGAAGTCTACTTCCCTCCACATATTGTCCCTAGCTGGAGCGGGGCAAAAGTGTTTGAAAACTGTAGAAATGTATTAACCACCAAAGCCTGCAATATCTGAAGTTGGCTGTATGGTCAAAGGGCCTTTCAGTGAATGTCTGGGAAATGTTGATGCTGTTATCAGAAAACAAATTAAATTTCCTGTGAACCTAAGGACATCATCTCTTTTTCACAGAATGTGTTTAATATTTAACATCAATAGGTGTGAATTTTTGTAAAAGTATGTGTGGAAAATGGTACTCCCTCCCTCTCAAAAATGTCAAGGGATAATATGTAAGGAAGATATTGATTAAACTTTGTGCCTTTTCAGTGTTTTAGAAAGTGCTTTCCCATAGTACTATTATTTTTTGCTTTCTATGGGTTAGGTGCTGTTGTCTATTACCGCCAACACAAGAGCATTTCTGCCGGTGAAGTGATGGTATGATTGTTGCTGGTTCTCCCTCATATTGTAGACTCTTGCATTGTGCCCAGAGCAGGGAGGTCACCTGAAGCCTGGGAAATAGGGTTGCCAGGTCCTCCCTGGCCACCAGTGTGGGGTAAGGAGGCAGGGTTGCCAGGTCTATGTTGGTAAACTCCTGGGGACTTGGGTGTGGAGCCTGGAGAGGACAGGGACCTCAGTGGGGTACAAGGCCACAGAGTCCACCCTCCAAAGTATCCATTTTCTCCAGGAGAACTGATCTCTGTAGTCTGGAGATGAGCTGTACTTCCAGGGGATCCTCAGGTCCCACCTGGAGGGCTGGCATCCCTACTTGGAAAGTTCTTCAGGATGTACAGGGGGCTACAGTAGGAGGACAGGGATGGAAAATTTCCAGTGGCAATCTGCTCACAGGCAATGAACATAAGAACATAAGAGAAGCCATGTTGGTTCAGGTCAATGGCCCATCCAGTCCAACACTCTGTGTCACACAGTGGCCAAAAACCAGGTGCCATCAGGAGGTCCACCAGCGGAGTCAGACTCCACAAGCCCACGCACTATTGCCACCCAAACACCAAGATCTAACCGTGATATATATATTTTTACAACGCTCTATTTCTTTCTCTCTTTTGGGGTATTTTTTGGTATTTTCTCTCTGTGTGTGTCTGCACCTGGAAATCACACTGACCTATGGTGACTGACCCCTACTGGGGGCCTGGAGGATATTCAGAGACGTGGCTGAATAAAGCCTGCCTCTGTCCTCCTGACTTGGTATTCCAAGGAAATCTCCCATCCAAGTACTAACCACCGTCGACCCTGCTTAGTTTCTGAGATCTGACAAGATTGGGTTTGCCTGGGCTATCCAGGTCAGGGTACAAAGCTCTATTTCTACTGATAAATGTAGCCATTTGATAGCAAAGTTTTGTTTCTGTATCCATGCAAGTGAGTCTTTATATTTGTTCATGCCTCACTGTACAACAAAGACTTAGCCTTTCTTATTTATGATGTAACCTCCTTACATGAAAAAAACTATGCACCTAAATGCATTTCCAGTTGACTTTTTATGAGCAAAGTAGGCCTGAACTGTGTGCGTATCTAACTCTAACACATACTATTGAGAAGCATATTCATATAATCATTGCTGTTATTTCTGCAAAATGTTGTTAATAAGTGTTTGTAATCTCTCTGAACGGAATGCATGGCTGTGTCAGTGGGCATGTTGACACTTCGCTCCAAGTTTAACTGATGGCCTTGCCTACAAAGATTAGCCAGGTGAACAAACATACCTGAGGGGAAGTTTGACATCGGACAGGTGATCTACTGTCTTGGCTCATAAGAAAGCCAGGCATTCATCTGGCAGTGGAAAATCAACAAGGAGGATATATTGAGGATATAGGGCGGAAGCAGGAGGATTGGATGTGGTTAATTGGTCAGCTGAAGGGAAGGGTGGATGAAGTCACATGTGAATGCATGTGGAAGAGAGGGTGTTCAATTGAGAAATGCTTGATTGTGTGAGGAAGCAGAGATGGCAAAGTTGTATATGGCAGAAAGACCACCATGGGCCTCTTTAAGGGAGCCATTTTGGGGTGCCCTGTATGCATTCAATATTCAGCTAAACATTAGGAAGAACTTCCTGACAGAGTGGTTCTTCAGTGGAACAGGCTTCCTCAGGAGGTGGTGGGCTCTCCTCCTTTGGAGGTTTTTAAACAGAGGCTAGGTGGCCATCTGACAGCCATGCAGATTCTGTGAACTTAGGCAGATCACGAGAGGAAGGGCAAAAAGAGTTGCCTCAGTGCTGAGTTCTTCTGGCCCTTTCTTACACGCCCAAGGAATGGCTGATTGCCACTTTGGGGTCAGGAAACAATTTTTCTCCAGGCCAGTTTGGCCGAGGATCCTGGAGGTTTTTTGTCATATCTGGTCATGGAACAGGGGTCACTGGGGGTGTCTGTGGGGGAAGTATTTGTGAATTTCCTGCATTGTGCTGGGGGTTGGACTAGATGACCCTGGAGGTCCCTACCAACTATATGATTGTAAGAGTAAAACTGAGAAAAATGAGAGATGTCTAGAACTGGCTCCCATGCTGGGGAGGTTGGCACCTGCTCAGCCAGGTGTCAGGGTGAGTCAGGTGGTCACTCTGTGGAGGCCTTACCGAGGGGCTTCTGTCCTGGTGCCCTTGGTAGGGCAGAGGCCAATGGAGCTGACAGCAGCAGCCCCCAGCAAGGCCATGACTGTTGAGCAGGGCCTGATTCTGCAGGGGTGGGGATGATGCCCCGGGGACAGGCTTCAGCACTGGAAAGCCCAGACTGGAGAACCAAGGCAATGGGAGGGTGGGCTCGCTGCAAGTTAGGGAGAGCCCAAAGATCCAGTAGTCCTCCCCATTGGCTATTCTGCCTGGTTGTGAGTAGGAGGCAGAGGAGGGAGGGGGAAAGGGCAGGTGTGAGCAAGGGGAAGGAATAAGGAAGGCCTATGGTCTTCTGGGCCAGGGACTGGCCCAGGCACTTGCAGAGGCAGAACCTGACCTTGGACTGGATGTCAGTGGAGAAGGGGTGGAGAGAAAAGGGAGGCTCCCAATGATGACCAGGGAAGAGAGGGGCAAAGGGAGGCAACCCCCCCTCTGCTTCCAGTTCTGCAGCCTAGGGAGGCCATGCGACTGACAGCAAGATGGCATAGAGGTGGCCATGTGAGACTGGGCAGGAGGAGTGCCATGCTATAATCACAGACATCCGAAACAAGCAAGAAGTATTAGACGTGATATGTTAAGCAATGCAGCAAATGGTATTGCATAAGCAGAAAACAGTTCAGTAAGAGAAATCACCCCTTTACCATACTTCACCCTGTCTGTTAATGCAATAACCCAGGATAAGGAATAAATTAAACTGGAGTCCTAAACACTGAACTCATTGGAACATTTCAAGGTACATGTCCTTAAGGTGGAACCTTCAGAGCCTTTTAAAGATCATGGTGTCATTCTAAAACTACACCAATTCAGAGGTCTGCATAGGAATTATAAATTTGAATGCTGTTGCTTATTGGAAGTTCTTTGTATTAGACAAGCATGTCATAAAAAAGGCTAGCCTGAGGCCCTTTGTGATGCACTTGCTTTCCACGAACCATCAAGTGAATCTGCAGAAAACTGGGCTCCATGGCTCAGAAGTCAGTATATTAGCTAAGGCACCGTCTGTCTTCTACCAAAGTCTTACCCACCAATCGTGGTCCATGCTGTGGCAAAGTCTGGAGTGGGTTCTAAGGCGACACGCTCCCCTCAGGAAGGGTGCTCACTGAATCCGCTGTACTTCAGGGCCACTTTGTATAAATTGTGACACAGCAGCCTGGGATTCACTCAACATTCCCACTCTATCTGCTTTGTTTGTAGGTGAAGAAGAGTAGCAATGGACAAGCTTTCAAGAAACTAACTAGCATTGGCATTTGACAAATAGAGGAAGCCTGTTAGACTTTCAGGGGGCCACACGGTACGTAGCACACAACAGAGTTTGAAAACCACCGTCTTTGGGAATGTTGGGATGCTAAGGTCTTCAACTTCTGAGGATTAAGCATGTAGTGTATCTGTTGTCTGCCCTACTGGTGGCATGCTATTCAAGATGGAAGTTGCTACCAGTTAATGTTGAAACCTCCTCCTCCTCTTCCTCCTCCTCCTCCTCATCATATGCAAACCTAGTTTGGCCATGCCGGTGGAATCTGTGGACAGATTTCGGAAAGCTCTAGGGCATGCAAACACAGGCACAGTGGCCGTGTAACTCAGGCCGTTGTTTTCCTTGTGGCAGTCCCAGAGAAGCCGCTTAAGTTCCCACAGGCTGTTCAAACAGCCCAGTGCTCAAACATACCCATGCGGAGCAAACCAAACAGCCTGCTTTTGTTTGGCCTAAAGTTTTTGTTATCCTTCAAAGAGCTTTTTGTAACTGCTACAAAATCATTATTGTTCTGGCATTATTCCTGACATTTCCCCCCTGACGTTATTTGTTTAGCACACCGAGTGTTATTCTTTTGGAACTGGGGTGGGGGGGAAATATCTCCCTAGCCACTTTGGCCCAGCGAAAGGGACAGTAGATCATTAGCATCGCTATTAACTTCCTCAGACCCTTGAACCAATCCACCTGCTAATAATAAGAGGTTAAAGATTATTCTTGCATTTTTTAAAAAAAGCTCGTCTCAAGATTCTGCAGCTCTTTGACTGTATTCTTAGAGTGTTTATAAAATCTCCTTCTGGAGAATATAGCGGGGAAATCCCCCACCACCACTCTACCTGCAGAAAAGTATTTCTGGTTGCATCACAACACCATAAAAGCCAAAATAATTTTTTAAAAGTAAACACCCTTACATATATCTTCGCAGCTTCACATTGTTATTGCCCCAAGTACATGCAGTGAGTTTAAGGGTCATAGCCATCCCACCACACTGGCTGCCTCATGCTTGAGCTAAAATTGCTACTTGATTAACTAAACAGCAAAGTACAGGGGTAACTTTGAAAAGTTGGATTGCTTTTTATTACCTTTTGTGAAGAAGCTGTCCCTTTTTCTTATTTGGCTGTGTTGTTTTAAATGGCTTTGTTCTCCTGCACCTGACTTCCTATTTGCGAGTCCATTGTCAATATACAATTATAATTCTTCCTCTGCAATAGATGTTATCAGCCACTGTTTGGCAGTTGGGGGGGGGGTGCCCTTGTACAGCAACCAGTTTTTCATGTCACTGTTCCTTTGTATATGGAACAAGGTATTTCTTTCTGTTGTGTTTCAGGTGTGTGAATGAAGAGGCATTTTGCCCAGACATACAGATTCGATTCCCAAGCTTCCTAGGTGTGAGATTGAGCTAGTACCCCCCCTCTCCAGATACATATAGGTGTATCTAGAATCTAACAGCTGTCTAACTTCCCCCTTTTTTATATGTGTGTGTGTGTAAAACCCCAGACTTTTAATCTCTAACCCTTGGTGAGTATAAAGGATGGTCTGTGGCGTTGGACTTTCATTGAGCCCACCTGCCTCCCATTCACACATTAAACTCGATCTACCTGGATTCTCATTCTATGGGTTGGATACAGCCAGCTTTCCTGCTGGTAAAAAAGGGAGAAGGGGACCCCTTTGATCCTCTCCTGAAAACTATGCTGGGGAACATGTGATCTACATGAGATTGGTCTACCTGTGTAGCATATTGAAATACTATATTCCAGAGGTGGTAGGATGAGTTGTACCACTTTAAACTTTGAGTGGGTAGGGTACCATTTTGACTGCTCTTCACATTAAAAACAACCGACCAACCAACAAAATACTTCCTGAAAGAATGTTAGCAGCAGAAAACATTCTCTCTAAGTTGCTTTCCGTCATGCAAGGTTTGTTTGTTGGTTTTTAATGCAGGGGAACATTCAAAATGGGTTCCCCCACCTGCAGTCTATAGTGGCACAGTCCATTCTGCCTCCTCATTCTGTTGCATGTACAAAACAGAAAACTGGCAGCACAGGAGCTCAAGGGTCATGGGGAGCTGTCACCAGGGCTTAGCAAAATAGTAAGCCACTTTTCTGGGACACCCAGAGTGTACACTAATGGCCGGAAATCATAACAGCACTTCCCATCCCCTGCAAAACTTTCCCCACTAGTTTGGGATTGCTAACAGCCTCCTTATTTGTCACAATTTCCATGCATTGCTTCTGTGTTGGCATGCAGAAGCTTCACGTAAGAGTTGCGGAGCTTGGCCTGTAGTAAGCTTAGTCACTGCATCTGGCATTCTAGAATCCAGCAGCTGTTTAATGTTTCCCCCCTTTTCTCGTTTAGCCACCAGTAAGTAAAGCCCAACAAAATGGGGGGGGGTTTTTTTCAAGGAAAAGGTGTTCTGTCTTAGCTGTCAGTCACAGAACAAGGAAGGGCACAGGAAGCCCCCTTTCTGTGTCTGTTCCCCCCCCCCCAGCACAAGCCCTCCTGTGTCTGCAGTGGCACGTTTGATTGATTTGGCTCCTGAGCTGATGTTTACACTGCTCCATTCAACTTGCTCAGATGACTGTGACAGGCAACCCGAATGCAGCGAAGCTGACAGAGGAGCTGTGAGGAGAACCAGACAGATGACAAGTTCTCCCCGTTTTCGCAGAGCTGATGCACGGCGATCTGTCAGTTGGCGATAGGCTGCCGGCTGTCATTTATTTAGTTACAGCTGTAACGTGGATAAAATGAACAGGCAAGGGGGCAAGTGAAAGACTGCAAGAGGGGAAAGCACGGCTCGAAGTTTTCGTACTAGACATATTGGACTGCCATTCATCAAAGAATCCCCGATTTGTAAATTTGACATGAAGGCAAAGGTCATAGAGGATCAACCTACACCTCATGCAGTATTTTGTCAGCTAGCTGCCATAGAAGACTGGGAGGCAGTTGGTTCCCCCCCCCCTCCCCTGGCATCTGCGCATGCCCTATCTTCCCTGTGTATGATCTTGTCTCATGCATTCCTGTCTGTAAACGCTAGGCAACGCTTATCTGCAAGGTTAACAGGTGTGTGGGGGAGCTGCTTTGCCAAATGTATAATGAACTGCACCGTGTGAAGCTGTAATTGTTTAGGTTTTAAGGAACGTTGTTTCTCAGGCTTTTGAGCGCGTAACCTGGAGTCTGCCCGCTCGGCGGGAATGGAGATTATTGGTTATTACCCTGTTTGAATGTCTTACATTATTCCTTGCCCGCCCTGGCCCAGGCATTCTGGACAGTGAACTTGTTCCTGCTCTATCATAGCTTTAATAAAATACTACTTTGCCTAAACGTGTATTGGATTAATAGCTGTGGGGGACCGGACATTCTGTCCAGAATCCCTTTTCCTTCATCGTTCCGAGTCGACTGAACTAAGCATGAGCGGAACCGAGGGGGAAATTTCAGTTACAACCGCAGACGATGGC
>NW_015171572.1:193509-211774 GCF_001447785.1 Gekko japonicus | reverse complement strand
GTGCCTGGCCGTTGTTGTGCGAAACGTTAAATGCAGCTAAAGCTGCATATAAGAAACAGGCCGATAGAGGTAGGGTGGCGGGTTGGGCTCTGCGGCCTGGAGATTATGTATATGTGTCTACTAAGAACATTAAGACGCTGCGACCAAGTCGGAAACTGGGATGGAAATACATTGGTCCGTTTAAAGTGCGTAGGGTGATCAATGAGGTGGCTGTTGATGTTGAACGTCCAAAGAATCGAAGATCTCTGCATTCTGTGTTTCATTTCAGCCTTCTTAAAAAGGACAATGGGTCTTGCAGCTGGCGCCAGCAGCATCCTCCACCCCACCCCCCGTTTTGGTGGATGGCGAGGTGCACTACGAAATTTCCAACATTCTGGATTCGAAAATGAAACGTGGGAAGCTCTACTATTTGGTTGAATGGGCTGATTTCGGACCCCAGCACCCGGAATGGGTGGAAGAAGGGGATATTAGGGCCCCTTACATGCTCAGGAGCTTTCACAAAAGGTTCCCGGGGAAACCGGGAGGGCTCCTGCCCTGACCGGGAGGAGGGCAGGATGTCCTTTTGAGGGGGCAGAATGTCAGCTAGCTGCCATAGAAGACTGGGAGGCAGTTGGTTCCCCCCCCTCTCCCCTGGCATCTGCGCATGCCCTGTCTTCCCTGTGTATGATCTTGTCTCATGCATTCCTGTCTGTAAACGCTAGGCAATGCTTATCTGCAAGGTTAACAGGTGTGTGGGGGAGCTGCTTTGCCAAATGTATAATGAACTGCACCGCATGAAGCTGTAATTGTTTAGGTTTTAAGGAACGTTGCTTCTCAGGCTTTTGAGCGCGTAACCTGGAGTCTGCCCGCTCGGCGGGAATGGAGATTATTGGTTATTACCCTGTTTGAATGTCTTACATTATTCCTTGCCCACCCTGGCCCAGGCATTCTGGACAGTGAACTTGTTCCTGCTCTATCATAGCTTTAATAAAATACTACTTTGCCTAAACGTGTATTGGATTAATAGCTGTGGGGGACTGGACATATTTACCCTTTCTAAAATATGTAGTCCACATAGTGAAAGAAGAGCAAAATATGCTAACTGAGGCTGTATTGGGAAACAGGAAGCTCTGCTAGACGACTATTAAACAGGCTTGTAAACAGGTGACACCACATGCTGTCCATGATCAGATTCTGACTTGCTGTGTACTTGACAACTTCCTTTCTGTTCTTGCATTCTGGGCAAACAGTAAAATTATGAGCCCCAGAGGGGCAGCATTCAGCTGGCTGTTTTTAGAGCAGAATGTTGTAGGAAAAGATGCTTAATAAAACATCCAGATTCCTCAAATTCTATTAGAAAGATCTTTATCTAATCCCACCATGACATTTTTTTCATAAGAACATAAGAGAAGCCAATGTTGGATCAGGCCAATGGCCCATCTAGTCCAACACTCTGTCACACAGTGGCAAAAAATACCAGGTGCCATCAAGAAGTCCACCAGTGGGGCCAGCCCAGGACACTAGAAGCCCTCTCACTGTTCCCCCCCCCCAACACCAAGAATGTTGTTGTTGTTGTTGTTGTTCAGTCGCACAGGCGAGTCCGACTCTTTGCGACCCCATGGACCAGATCCCACCAGGCCCTCCTGTCTTCCGCTGTCCTCTGAAGTTTGCTCAATTTCATGTTCGTTGCATCTATGACACTGTCTAACCATCTCATCCTTTGCCGTCCCCGTCTTCTTTGACCTTCAATCTTTCCCAGCATCAGGGTCTTCTCCAGTGAGTGCTCCCTTCTCATTTGGTGGCCAAAGTATTTGAGCTTCAGTTTCATTATCTGGCCTTCCAGGGAACAGTCAGGGTTGATTTCTTTGAGGATTGACTGATTTGTTCTTCTTGCAGTCCAAGGGACTCTCAAGAGTCTTCTCCAGCACCATAGTTCAAAAGAATCTATTCTTCGGCGCTCGGCCTTCCTTATAGTCCAGCTCTCGCAGCCATACATGACTACTGGGAATACCATTGCTTTGACCATGCGGACTTTTGTTGGCAGGGTGATGTCTCTACTTTTTATCATGCTGTTTAGGTTCGCCATCGCTTTCCTCCCAAGGAGCAGGCGTCTTTTAATTTCATGGCTGCAGTCACAGTCTGCGGTGATCTGGGATCCCAGGAACGTGAAGTCTGTCACTACTTCCACAGCTTCCCCTTCTATTTGCCAAGGAGTGATGGGGCCGGATGCCATGATCTTAGTTTTTTTGATGTTGAGCTTCAAGCCCACTTTTGCGCTCTCCTCTTTTACTCTGAGCAAGAGGCTCTTTAGATCCTTTTCACTTTCAGCCATTAGAGTGGTATCATCTGCATATCTGAGGTTGTTGATCTTTTCCCCAGCAATCTTAATTCCCGCTTGTGATTCATCCAGGCCAGCATTTCGCATGATGTACTCTGCATATATATTAAATAAGCAAGGTGACAGTATACATCCTTGTCGTACTCCTTTTCCTATGCTGAACCAATCAGTTGTTCCGTATCCGGTTCTAACTGTCGCTTCTTGGCCCTTATACAGGTTTCTCAAGAGACATGTGAGGTGGTCTGGTACTCCCATCTCTTTAAGGACCTGCCATAGTTTGTTGTGATCCACACAGTCAAAGGCTTTAGCATAGTCAATGAAGCAGAAGTAGATATTTTTCTGGTACTCTCTTGCTTTCTCCATAATCCAGCGAATGTTGGCAATATGATCTCTCGTTCCTCTACCTCTTCGAAACCCAGCTTGTACTTCTGGTAGTTCTCTATCCACGTACTGTTGAAGCCTAGCTTGTAGGATCTTGAGCATGACCTTGCTAGCGTGTGATATGAGTGCAATTGTGCGATAGTTTGAACATTCCTTGGCATTGCCCTTCTTTGGGATTGGAATGTATACTGATCTTTTCCAATCCTGTGGCCACTGTTGCGTTTTCCAAATTTGCTGGCAAATGGAGTGCAGAACTTTAACAGCATCCTCTTCTAAGACTTTGAATAGCTCAGCTGGGATACCATCACCTCCACTAGCTTTGTTGTTAGTAATGCTTTCTAAGGCCCATTTAACTTCACATTCCAGGATGTCTGGCTCGAGGTCAGTGATTATACCGTCGTGGTTGTCAAGGACATCGAGGTCTTTCTTGTATAGTTCTTCTGTGTATTCTTGCCATCTTTTCCTAATCTCTTCTGCTTCTGTTAGGTCCCTACCGTTTTTGTCCTTTATCATGGCCAGCTTTGCATGGAACGCTCCCTTGATTTCTCCAATTTTCTTGAAGAGATCTCTAGTCCTTCCCATTCTATTGTTTTCTTCTATTACTTTGCACTGTTCATTCAGGAAGGCCTCCTTATCTCTCCTTGCTGTTCTCTGGAAATCTGCGTTCAGTTGGGTAAATCTTTCCTTTTCGCCTTTGCCTTTCGCTTTCCTTCTTTCCTCTGCTATTTGTAAAGCCTCATCAGAAAGCCACTTTGCTTTCTTACATTTCTTTTTCTTTGGGATGGTGGTGATTGCTGCCTCCTGTACGATGTCACGAACCTCTGTCCATAGTTCTTCAGGCACTCTATCTATCAAATCCAGACCCTTGAATCTATTCTTCACCTCTACTGTATATTCATCAGGGATGCGATCTAGGTCAAACCTGAATGGCCTCGTGGTTTTCCCAATTTTCTTCAGTTTAAGTCTGAATTTTGCAATGAGTAGCTCATGATCTGAACCACAGTCAGCTCCAGGTCTTGTTTTTACTGACTGGATAGAGCTTCTCCATCTTTGACTGCAAATTATATAGTCAATCTGATTTCGGTGTTGCCCATCTGGTGATGTCCATGTGTAGAGTCGTCTCTTAGGTTGTTGGAAAAGGGTGTTCGCTATGACCAGTGTGTTCTCTTGACAAAACTCTGTTAACCTTTGCCCTGCTTCATTTTGCTTTCCAAGGCCAAACTTGTCTGTTATTCCGGTTACCTTTTGACTTCCTACTTTAGCATTCCAGTCCCCTATGATGATGAGGACATCATTTTTTGGTGTTAGTTCTAGGAGGTGTTGTAGGTCTTCATAGAACCGGTCCACTTCAGCCTCTTCTGCATCAGTGGTTGGGGCATAGACTTGGATTACTGTGATGTTGAATGGTTTGCCTTGGAATCAGACAGAAATCATTCTGTCATTTTTGAGATTGTATCCCAGTACTGACTTTTGCACTCTCTTGTTGACTATAAAGGCCACACCATTTTTTCTACGAGATTCCTGGCCACAGTAGTAGATATAATGGTCTTCTGAGTTAAATTCGCCCATTCCTGTCCACTTTAGTTCACTGATTCCTAGGATATCGATGTTCAGTCTTGCCATCTCATTTTTGACCACGTCAAGCTTACCTTGATTCATAGATCTTACATTCCAGGTTCCTATGCAGTATTGTTCTTTGCAGCATCGGACTTTCCTTTCATTCCTTTCACCATCAGACATATCCACAACTGAGCGTCCTTTCGGCTTTGGCCCAGCCGCTTCACTCTTTCTGGGGTTACTTGTATTTGCCCTCTGCTCTTCCTCAGTAGCATATTGGTCACCTTCCGACCTGAGGGGCTCATCTTCCGGCGTCATATCTTTTAGCCTTTTGATACTGTCCATGGGGTTTTCTTGGCGAAAATACTGGAGTGGGTTGCCATTTCCTTCTCCGGGGGGATCACTCTTGGTCTGAGTTCTCTGCTGTGGCCTGTCCATCTTGGGTGGCCCTTCACGGCATAGCCCACAGCTTCATTAAACTACGCAAGCCCCCTCACCACAACAAGGCAGTGATCCAAGAATACAGAGCATCAATTCCTATTTATACCCTGTGGCTAATAAGCACTGATGGACCTCTGTTCCAGGATTTAATCTGATGAGTAGTCTGGGACAGGGTAGAGATTCTGATCTTATTGTGAAATCCAACAGAAAGCTCTTCAGAGGAGAAAGGTATTCCCCCCCCGAAAAACCCCAACATCCCAGAATATGCGTGTAACATCGATTGTGTTTACTGGATGCACAATATTGTGGAGGGGGAATAGAAGTTATATACTGAACTTTTACCATATCGCTAATTAATTTTGAATTCACTGGACTTGTTACTAGACTTGTCACAGGAGTTGTTACTAGAAACTACCATGGATTTTAAAAATCATATTAAATTATATTCTTAGGAAAGAATATATGACAGATTTGGTGAAGCATCTCTCTTTTTATCTCTTTCATTTGCTTTTGGAGAGATACCTAGAGCTGTTGCCCATGAGATGGGTGAAATTGATATGGACAATTGATATGGACAAACATGTGGCTAAGGGGATCCAACAGATATTGTCAGGGGTCGTTTCGTAGAAAAAGAGCTAGGGGAACTCATTAGCATAACTCATTAGCATATGCCACACACCCTGACATCACCGGAAGTGTGTCATAAGGCCACACCCCCTTACATCACCGGAAGTGTATCATAAGGCCACACCCCCTGACATCACCGGAAGTGTGTCATAAGGCCACAACCCCTGCCATCACCAGAAGTGTGTCATAAGGCCCAGCAGTGGACCTGCAAGGCCGGCGGGAGTGCGAGGAAGCCCCACCAAGGCACTCTCTGGCCCCAGGCAGGCAGGGGTGGGGAGAGGCGGGGAGGAAGCAACTTACCCTCCCTATTCTCCTGCCTCCTCCTGGCTGAATGAGGGCCGGAAGCAGGGCAGCCGGAAGCAGGGGCAGGGCTTCGTCATGTGCTCCGCCTCCCCTCACCTCACCCGGGGGAATGGCGATCCCCCACGATCCCCCAAATCGACCTCTGGATATTGTTTACCTTGACTTGCAGAAAGCTTTTGATAAAGTTCCTCATCAAAGGCTCCTAAGTAAGCTCAAAAATCATGGGATAAAAGGACAAGTCCTTTTATGGATCAAAAACTGGCTAATTAATAGAAAACAGAGAGTGAGTATAAATGGACAATTTTCTCAGTGGAGGGTGGTAAGCAGTGGGGTACCGCAGGGATCAGTACTTGGTCCACTGCTTTTTAACTTGTTCATTAATGATTTGGAGATGGGAGTAAGCAGTGAAGTGGCTAAATTTGCAGATGATACAAAGTTGTTCAGGGTGGTGAAAACCAGTGAGGATTGTGAAGCACTCCAAGGGGATCTGTCAAGGATGGGCGAGTGGGCGTCAACATGGCAAATGGGGTTCAATGTGACCAAGTGCAAGGTGATGCACATTGGAGCCAAAAATCCTAAATATAAATACACATTGATGGGGTCTGAACTGGCAGAGACTGATCAAGAGAGAGATCTTGGAGTTGTAGTAGATAACTCACTGAAAATGTCGAGACAGTGTGTGACTGCAATAAAGAAGGCCAATGCTATGCTGGGGATTATTAGGAAGGGTATTGAAAACAGATCAGCCAATATAATAATGCCCCTATATAAATCAATGGTGAGACCTCATTTGGAATACTGTGTGCAGTTCTGGGCACCACACCTTAAAAAGGATATTATAGCTTTGGAAAAAGTGCAGAAAAGGGCAACTCGAATGATAAAAGGGTTGGAACACTTTCCCTATGAGGAAAGGTTAAGGCGCTTAGGGCTCTTTAGCTTGGAGAAACGACGACTGAGGGGTATATGGAGCAGAGGTCCATCAGTGGCTATTAGCCACAAGGTATAGATAGGGACTCTGGAGCAAGTGATGCTCTGTCATCTTGGTGCTTGGGGGAGTCAACAGTGGGAGGGCTTCTAATGTCCTGGCCCCCCTGCTGGACCTCTTGATGGCACTGGTATTTCTGGCCACTGTGTGATACAGAGTGTTGGACTGGATGGGCCTTTGGCCTGATCCAACATTGGCATCTCTTATGTTCTTATGTTCTTATGATAGGATGCTGTGAAGAAGAAGAGGAGGAGGAGGAGGAGGAGATGATTGGATTTATACTCCACCCTTCACTCAGAGTCTCAGAATGGTTTACAATCTTCTTCCCCTTCCTCTCCCCACAACACATACCCTGTGAGGTAGGTGGGGCTGAGAGAGCTCTTTTGAGGACTGCTCTTGAGATAACAGCTCTGAGAGAACTTGTTACTGAGCCAAGGTCATCCAGCTGGCTTCATGTGGAGGATTGGGGAATCAAACCCAGTTCTCCCAGATTAGAGTCCGTGCTCTTAACTACTACACCAAGCTGACTCTCTTTGCCCCTGATGTCTGTCTCAAATCATTTCCCCCCCTAGAATTTCCCTCCCATATATTTTGAAATGGGAAATCTAGAAATGAAAATGGCTAAATCTCTCAACTACAAACTCTCATCAGGTGTGGAACATTAAACAACAACAACAGCAACAACACTTTGTATTGGGCATTTGAAGACTAAGGCTGCGATCGCACATACTAAATAATCCACTTTCAATCCACTTTCAGTGCACTTTCCATCTGGATTGTACTTGCGTGAATTGGCAAAATCCAGTTGGAAAGTGCATTGAAAGTGGATTGAAAGTAGATTATTTAGTGTGTGTGACCACAACCTAACATCAGCAGAATACATTATTGGTGTCTGAAGGGGATATATTCACAATCATGTACCGCCTTAAAACATTTTAAGTCCTAAATAAAGAGATGTAAACACATGGTACTGAAGGAGAGAACATGTGGCATGCTAATAGTCCTGTCTGAGCTGTGTTGCTTTAAACTGGATAAAGATAGGTGTTTTAATGATTTTGGTTGTCCTAATTATTGTGAATGGGCTTAAGACTTTTCGCCACTTGGGGAAGTAGGGAGCATGTGACAATAATTGCTTGGAATTTTGTTTTGGGGGTTTCTGATTCACACTCACATACCCACATTCATCTTTGAAATGTTTGTAGTGTATATCGTTTGTTGGAGGGAAGGCAGCATGATACAGCTAAGTTGGGTTGTTATGTGAAAGGGAGACCTCCAAGGAAGACTTTGCAGAGGAAAGCAATGGTAAACCACCTTTTGTTAGGCCAAATGCTCTATTTTACTGCAGATGGCTAACTATAATTTTAACGTGAGTTCTGGCCAGCGTTTACGGAGGTCTTGTTTGAACTTAGGAGTCCAGTAATGGAGACCACACAGGTGTTTTTCTTAAACAAATAAACTTTTACTGAAGGATTTCAATATCAAGCATACAAAAACATCAGTCTCACTTCACAAGCATACAAGTTTTCTTTAGAGTTATAGATAGAATGCAAAATAGTTTCTTAGTTACTTAGATGGAGAGAGGTAGCTAGTTTCGATTTATACTCACCTGTTCTGGAAATCTTGTCTGTTGCAATGGGGATGGGGTAGAAATGATACCTAGGGGTTTAATCTAAATCACACCTGCTAGATCCAGCCAGCAGAATGTGGATCTCATTGGCTGCAGTCCAAGAGATCTTAAAAGTAGACAAAAGGATTGTTGGACAGGAAGCTGGGCATTAGGGGAGGTAAAGAAAATAGAGGGCGTAGAGAGGGAAAGTGGCTAGCAAAGACTTTGGGTTCGAGTCTTTGCTTTTATAGTTGATTCTCCAGGTGAGTGGCACCTTGCCAGCTCATAGTCCCACCTTTCTACAGATCCATCCCATAAACTCTCCTGATTGGTGCATGTGAAAAGGGGGCAGGTATACCTATGGGAGGGCCAATATTTGAAATACTATCCTCTATCTCATGGAATACCATTTGGCTAGGTGTGAATTCTTATCTTCCTGTTGCTCCTTTGAAGTACAGATGAAGCTGGCTCTTCCCAGGCACACAGGATGCTGTAAACAGGATGCTGTTATACAAATGCAGATGCAGTCCATGTCTCCGTGACATCTCTCGTATCTCCAGTAATGGGGGATTTCCTGCTCAGAGTTGTCGTTTCTGATCACAATGGCAAACCATGTGCTTCTTCTTCCCATGATCCTTTGAGCTGAATGTGTGCAAGCTACATTAGCATAGAACGCAGGCAGGCTTTTCCTATGTGAACACTGTCTCTCTCACAATAGGTGTGCAAACAGCTTTCTTTCTTTGGCTCATAGTATGCAAATGAATGTGCACAGTCCATGTGTTTCTTGTTTATCAGATATAAAAACATAAAATCAGTCCGTCTCGTAACACTTTGCTTCTCACTTGCCTTGAAAGCCCTTTTCTGGAGTCAGCAGCAATTTGATGGCACTTTACACGAGCACACACACACCATTTGTTATGTTTTTACTTTGTTCACTGTTGTATCAGAAGGAGGAGGAAAGCACAGTAGAGGAGCATCAAACTCAGCAGGCCTTCTGTGTGCTCAGATGTGGTCTGCTCATGTCTCAAGGCAAAAACAAACACCTTGTTGGCCGACAACCGAATCTTTAGCATTATGGTTCATCCTTGTTTATAGAAAAGAACATGCGCTCCCTGGTGTGAAATCTGCTTTCAGCTACTGTGCTTTCACTCTCAATTCTCTTCTGTAAACAGCACACTGTAATTAGCGTTGTAAAGTTCCCCACTTGTGGTTTGGGGAAGATGAAGCAACAGATGTACTTAGGGGACTCTCATTGTTCTTAGCTATTGGCACTTGTGCTGCTTTTTTCTATCTGGAAAATATACCTGGAATAAATTGGCTTGGCAAGTTGGGGGGGGGGGATCATAAGGATCAACACAGAGAGACTTACACAAACCAGTAATAAATGTGTCTGAGATTCTGTACTCTTAGCAGGTGGAAAGAGCCCTCAAAAGTTAAATGGGCCACTGAAATTAATGTTAACATGACAAATGATCTCCAATTTGGTATTATGTCATGGATGACAATAAACATATTGTCATTGTTGTGTGATCAGTGTTGATTGGTACTACCCCAAGGGAGAATAACCTAAAAATATCCTGTACTTTTGTAACTATAGGGTGTTGGAATCGGCCTTTTGTCAAGTTAAGGTTAGGCCTTTCCACAACAACAAGCAAAAGGGGGGGAAACGAGTAGGGAAAATGTTTGGGGAATATGAGTTAGGAGCTTTACAAAGTTATATTTTTTGGTGCTTGTACAGTATATTCTTACATATCAAAGTTAAAAGCCAGAAATCTAAGGGGCAGCATCCCCTCTAATGTATCAGTATGGGATCCTCTGATCAGTAATGAGTGTATGTAAAGAATTTGTAATCTGTCAAGATATGCTTATTTAGAAAATAGTGAAAAATGGGAAAGGGATTTAAGCTACCAGATCTCAGTAAATATCTCGCAATAGTTTGAATATATAAAATGTACAAAATCTCTAACAGAATACTGAAAACGTAAACATATAAAATGCAACAGAAGATATTCAAATAAATTCATATGAATAGCTGGGCATAGGATAGCTGCAGGAAAAGAGCTCCTGTGTAGCTAAGCCATCATGCACAGGGTTCATCCTTTGGCACATCCCTTTTGAAGCATTTAGAGTCTTTTACACGCTGGCAGATGTATACGCTCAGAGTCAATACAGGAAAAATTTCTATGCATTCTTCTTGAAGTTGCCATGCTTATAGTCCTTTAAAACTTATGTAAATTGGGAGAGCTCACAGATACTGCCTTGGTGTCATGGTTATGAGTGTGGACTCGAATCTGGGAGAACCAGGTTTGATTCCCCACTTCTTCACATGCAGCTGCTGGTGTGACCTTGGGTCAGTCATAAATTCTTTCAGAGCTGTTCTCTCAAGGGCAGTTCTTGAGAGAGCTCTCTCAGTCCCACCTACCTCACAGGGTGACTGTTGTGGGGAAGGGAAGGGGATTGTAAGCCACTCTGAGACTCCTTCCAGTAGTAAAGGGCGGGGTATAAATCCAATCTCCTCCTCGAGAAGGAGTTTGGCATGGTGGTCAGGAGCACCTTGTATCAATTGTATGTAGTTTGCCAGCTCTCTTGTTACCTAGATTCAGCAGACCTGGCCATTCTGATCCATGCTTCTGTAACCTCATGCTTAAAGGTAAAGGTAAAGGTTCCCTTGCTCGAAAGCCAGTCGAATCCGACTCTAGGGTTGCAGTGCTCATCTCCATTGAACTCCTTGGGAAGAAGAGCCAGTGCTGTCCGAAGACGTTTCCGTGGTCATGTGGCCGGCATGACTAAACACCAAGGTGCACGGAATGCTGTTACCTTCCCACTGAAGCAGTACCTATTTATCTACTTGCAATTTCTTGCTTTCGAACTGCTAGGTTGGCATCTTACCGCAATATGCTCTACATATTGAGAGCCAGTTTGGTGTAGTGGTTAAGTGTGTGGACTCTAATCTGGGAGAACTGGGTTTGATCCCCCATCCCTCCACTTGCAGCTGATGGATGACCTTGGGCAAGCCATAGTTCTGCCAGAGCTGTTCTCTCAAGAGCAGTCCTCAAAAGAGCTCTCTCAGCCCCACCTACCTCACAGGGCGTCTGTTGTGGGAAGGGAAAGCAGTTTGTAAGCCGCTCTAAGACTCCGAGTGAAGGGTGGGATATAAATCAAATCTCCTCCTCCTCCTTCTTCTCAGGACTGCTCTTGAAGACAACCCAGAAACTGTTTGTTTGCCTGGGCTTTTGCTGGAGTTTAAGAGTCTTGCATCTTTTAAGGGGGTAGAGATTTGGGGTTTATTGTTTTATACTGGTTTTAATTGGAAATCTTTAAAAATGTTTTAATAAATAAATATGAAGAAGAGGAGGAGGAGGAGATTGGATTTATATCCCACTTTTCACTTGGAGTCTCAGACAGTCTCCTTTCCCTTCCCCACAACAGACACTATGTGGGGTAGGTGGGGCTGAGAGAGCTTTTAGAGAACTGTGACTGACCCTAGGTCACCCAGATGGCCGCATGTGGAGGAGTAGGGAATCAAACCCGGTTCTCCCAGATTAGAGTCCACCACTCTTAACCCCTACACTAAACTGGCTTTAGGTCAAATAGGTCAAACTTTACCTAGAATCTGCTTTGTACAAGGGCTAAGCACTAGAAACTGCTTTGTACAAAGGTTAAGCACTAGAAACTGTCCAGGGAGAAACCCTCTCTCCCTGTGTGCATCAACAGATCATCCCAGCAGTTTCTCCTGAGTATTCCCATACCCAAGTCATTGAGTTTTTCTGCTGTGGCATCATCTCTCCTTAGGAGTGTACCCATCCTTGCTTCTTTTTGGATACACTGTAAAGCAGATTTATTCCAGAGGGCCCTCAACAGAGGTTGATATTTCTCCATGGTGGCTGTTCCGAGCAAGCTGAGATGGGCCAGGGTTGTACTTTTAATTGTTCGATCGGTAATATTTTTTCCTAGGTGCCAGTTTTTGGCACACATGTATTGTAAGCTTCGTTCAGTCTCTGTGAATGGAAAGAAAGGGGGGGCACCTTCCTCCAGGGGCACCTTCTTGATGAGCTTGGGGTGCCAAACACCGGGATGCTGAATGTCCATGTGGGCTTCCACAGGCTGCCCTCATCTGTGGACAGGGCACACAGATGGCTACCAGCTCAACAGCTGGGGTGATGGCTCTCCCTGTTGGATGGGTACCTGAGTTCAGGGGGAAACATACAGAGGAGTAGGCACTGATATTGCCTGTTGACCACTTTGCCAAGAGGGGCTGCCAAGCAGCACAGCAAGTGCCCCCTCAGGGGTGGAAGGAACCATACCTGTTACCATGAGGCTGTCCTCCCATACTACCCACGGGGCAGCAAAATGACTTGAGACAGCCCTGCCTTATAGCTAACCAGAAGGAAATAAACATGGCTTGCCTCCCTCTATTTTCCTCTTCCCTCTGCCGCCCCACCAGCCACAGCTGGGACACTCACCTGGAGCTTCCTTTTAGAGCTCATTGTATTTCTTCCCGTAACGGGCCTTACTCCTAGTAAATACATAAGTCCCAAGGAGTTCAATGAGAAAGCCTCTCCATTTAAAAGCATGGATGACTTCCACTTTAGGTAATAAACATGCATTAGGAAAAAGCCTAACCTAACCCAACCCCCCCCCCCAACAAGCCAGATGCTCTGTTTGGAAGAATAAAGTAGTTTTGTGTGTCAATACATGTTTGTGACAACAGGATGTGACTTCCGGAAGAGTTATAGTAATCTTTGAATGATGTATGGCATGATAAATCCCTGTCTTATTCGTGGAAAGGGTGTACAACACTTGGTGACAGCCTGCCAATAATTCTAATGAGCGGCTTCTTCCAAAGATTTTCCACATCAGTCAGCAACTCAGATGCCATTCCCTGGGTGAATTACTCTCTTGCATGCACTTGGGCTCCCCAGAAATGCCAGCGTTTCGGCATGATTTAGGTCAAAGCCACATCTCAGCTTGGAAAGGGGCCATATTTCAACTCAAATGCAGACTAAACCATGGGACACCTGTGGAGACCTCAGCCGGATTGGATGCCGTGCCTGCCTTGCTTGGCGCAATGGGCATCATGGAAACCCTGCTTCTGAGCATTGCACATGCAGGGCCTTTCACCCTACTCTGGGTAAGCCTGGGAGCCTAGAATAAGACAAATCAGAAGGTACACCCCTGAGCTTTAGCACCGTTGTTATCTCTTTTCACTGTCCAATGATAGTATCTGCCTGATTAAGGTTTGAATTACCTGATTAAATGTACCCATCTTCTCATATGTAACATGTGAACGGTCCCTCCCTCTGTTGCCCATGACCTCTTTTCCTTCCATGGGGGGAGGGGGAAGGATAGCAAGGAAGAAGAGGAGGAGGAGGAGGAGATTGGACATATACCCCACCCTTCAGAGTCCCAGAGTGTCTTACCATCTCCTTCCCTTCCTCTCTCCACAACACACATCCTGTGAGGTAGGTGGAGCTGAGAGAGCTCTGAAAGAACTGCTTTTGAGAGAACAGCTCTGAGAGAACTTGTGACTGACCCAAGGTCACACCAGCAGCTGCATGTGGAGGAGTGGGGAATCAAACCTGGTTCTCCAGATTAGAGTCTGCTGCTCTTAACCACTACACCAATAAATACACCAATAAGTAAATACTCTGAGTAATGTCATGCCTATATCGTTTGGAAAGAGTACATGTGTTATATACAACATTAGTGGTGCTTATTTTATCAGGAGGTGCACCAGAAAAATCACAGCAGCTCCAACCATGTTGGCAGGACTGTAAACATGATTTAGGATTGTGTGTGAGCCACAATGAAGGTGGCAACCATTCAGGTGATTGTGTGAACAGGCATTCAGGAGCAGAGGAGTGAAGAGCTATTAAGGACTAGAGACTTGACCTTAATGCTGCCATTCAGCACTCCTTTAAATGTACCCCAACTGGAAACATTAATAAAACTACCTGAAAATGACTCTCAGCAACATCTTCCCCTCTCTGAGTTGTCCTTAAAGACGGGAATAACTCGTTTAGCTGAAATTCAGAATAGCAGCAGCTTGGGGCACTTCAGAGAATACTGCCTGGTACCTAGACATTTGCAACCCAAATGGAAATGTTTCCAAATGGAATTAGATGAATGAAACTGTGTCATATTGAGATGAAATATAAATAAGTGCTCAGGGCCCACTTTATAAAAAATGCATGTCTATTTTCTTTTAAAACATTTCCACTTCCTGAGGATTCGGGGGGGGGGGTTGTTTTGTTTTGTTTTGCTTTCTTGTTTTTCCTTTATGGATTTCCTGCTAATAAAGCTTTCTTTCCCACTAAATGTCTGTCTCATTGTTAAGCCTCCAAGGAGCTGTAAAAGCCAAAGGCAGATGGAGACAATAGGCATTCTCTGTTCCGTGATACAACCTGCATGGAGTTCATTTGTCAAAAGTCTTAGAAACATTTCCAAGGAGGGCCCTTTGGTAAACCAGGCCTGCAGAGGGCTGATTTGACTTGAGCTTTTTTGCCATTCATGCAGATATCCCATTAGGATTTAATATTTACTCACAAATTAATATTTAAAATAATGTTTAGCGGAACTTGTTCCAAATCCCACTCCCAGACCAATCTCTCCTGCCCAGTCCGTTCTCGGCTCTGTAAAGTACTGGGATCGCCGCATGGAGGACTCGAATGACAACATGCTTTTGCACACGTTTATTGTACTTCACTCCAACTAAGACTAACTCTAACGGCCCGACAGGGCCAACTATATACATATTCACCCAGCACCCCCCATTCCCACTGGAGGGTTTGAATGTCCTGCCAAAGTGGCTATTGGTTGAGGCTGGGGGAAACCAGGATCCAAAGTTTCCTTTGTTCCAGGAGCCAAGCTCCTGCATGTGCCGCAGACCCCTGGTGGCGGTCCCTCCCCCCATAGTTCAGACTCTTCCTATGTAACGTAGTCTTGTAAGTAAGCGGGGGGCCGGCGCACCCGTAGGGAACGCCTGGGGGCCAGCACTGGTTTCCTAACGCCTGGTTCCGGCTGGCTAGCTGGGCCAAGGGGTTGTTGGGCCAGTTGGGTGGTCGGCTGTTGGTCTGGTGGCTCGATTGCTTCCGGGAGAGTTCTGCTCAGCGTGGCCTCCTCACTGGTCTGGGTGTCGGCTGGGATGTCAGGTTCCTGAACTGGTGCCTCTGCTCCGATTGTCAACTGGGGGGGGGCTCCCAGTTCCGGGAGTTGTCGCCAGTGTTCCCTCTAAGCTGAGTTAGTGTGAGCTAGCTCACAGTTTTTTAGCCTCCAGCTCACACATTTTTGTCTTAGCTCAGGAAGGACAGCTCCAGAGCAATCTAATTTGTGCAGTAGCCAAATTGCTGACTCACAACTTTAATGCCAGTAGCTCACAAAGTAGAATTTTTGCTCACAAGATCCACAGCTTAGAGGGTGCATTGGTTGTCACCTCCGTAGTTGGTCGATGTGTCTCTGCAGAAGTCGACCATCATCTGTTGACACCTCGTAGGAGACTGGTCCCTTGACCACAGTGACTTGGCCCGCGATCCAGGGGGCCCCGGTCCCATAGTTCCGGAGGAATACCAAGTCCCCTGGGAAGAACCCTCTCAGAGCCTCTCGCTGTTTGATCAACCTCCTTGAGTCCGGTGCCCGGTCAGGGTGCAGTCGGTCTAGCAGCGTTGCCGGGCGCTGGCCATCAATAACTCGGCGGGGCTGTGGCCGGTGATGGGGTTAGGAGCAGTGTTCCCTCTAAGCTGAGTTAGTGTGAGCTAGCTCACCGTTTTTTAGCCTCCGGCTCACACATTTTTATCTTAGCTCAGGACGGATGGCTCCAGAGAAAACTAACTTATGCAGTAGCCAAATCACTCGCTCACAATTTTAATGCCAGTAGCTCACAGAGTAGAATTTTTGCTCACGAGACTCCACAGCTTAGAGGGAACATTGGTTAGGAGTCATCCTATGGGTCAGGAGGAAACGGGCTAGGCGGAACTCCCAGTCTCCCTCTGAAATCCAGCTAAGGGCTTCCTTTGTGGTACGCACCATGAGCTCTGCCTGGCCATTGGTCACGGGGTGGAAGGGTGCTGAGCGGATGTGCCTGATCAGGTTTCTCTGGAGGAACTCCTGGAACTCCGCAGATGTGAAGGCTGCCCTGTTGTCTGAGACTATTGTGTCCGGCAGGCCATGAGTGGCGAAGATCCGGCATAGGGATCTGATTACTGCCTTTGTGGAGGTGGTCGACACGGGGCTGACCTCCAGCCACTTGGAGTAGGAGTCAACCATCACTAAGAATAGTAGTCCCTGGAATGGTCCAGCGAAATCGATATGTAGCCGGGACCATGGTTTGCGGTTTGATTCCCATGACTGTGTGGGCGCGCTTGGCGGGTTGGGCTGAACTTCCTGCAGGGTTTGCACCTCTGGACCCAGGACTCGATTTTGGCATCGATCCCCAGCCACCACACGTAGCTCTGGGCCAGGGCCTTCATCCTTACAATGCCGGGGTGTGCCTTGTGGAGAGCTGCAAGGACCCTCTGTCTCAGGGCGCTAGGGACCACGACTATCTCCTCACAGGAGGCACCCTTTCAGTGCTGATAGCTCATCCTTACGGGTGGTGAAGGCTGAGAACTCAGCCCCCGAGGAAGACGCAGGCCAACCACTCACCACCCAGCCCAAGACACGGGAGATGAGGGGGTCATGGGTAGACTTGGCTGTGATGTCGGCAGCATGCAGAGGGAGCTCTGGGAGATCCTCGACAAGCAGGACCCCCAGTGCAGGAGCGGGGTCGGCGTCAGTGACGGGCAGTGGCAGCCTGCTCAGTGCGTCAGCATGGCCCATCACCTTGCCCGGGCGGTGTTCCAGGCAGTACTGGTATCCAGCCAGGAACAACGACCACCTGAGCACCCGGGGAGACAAGACTTGGGGAGTTTGCTTGTCGGCAGCCAAGAGGCCTAAGAGGGGCTTATGGTCCGTAACAATCGTGAAGGGGCGGCCGTAAACAAAGTTGTGGAATTTTTTCACCCCTGCTATGATTGCCAACCCATCCTGGTCGATTTGCAAATAGTTACACTCCACGGCCATTAAAGTCTATGAGTAGTAGGCCACGGGAACCTAATGGCCATCAGGAAGGATGTGGCTGAGCACAGCGCCGATGCTGTAGGGAGAGGCGTCGCAAGCAAGGACAACTGGGAGGGATTCGTCAAAATGGGCAAGTACGTCGTTAGAAATTAAAAGCACCTTCACCCCTCTGAACGCTGCCGCCTCCCTTGGGCCCCATGACCAAGGGGCCGACTTATCCAGCAGCCGGTGAAGGGGATCTTCAACTGCAGCCTTGTGTGGCAAAAAGGCGTGGTAAAAGTTTATTAGTCCCAAGAACACCTGTAGTTCCGCTTTGTATTTGGGGGCGGGAGCCTCCATGATGGCCTTCACCTTGTCCTTCGCCGGATGAAGGCCGGTTGCATCTACCCTGAACCCCAGAAAGTCCACCTCTGAAACCCCAAGGAGGCACTTCTCCCATTTCACTTTGAGGCCAGCTGAGTCAAAACGTTGCAGGACGGCATGGAGGTGTGAGGCGAAGTTGTCGGGGGATGCCGCGGCAACCAAGACGTCGTTGAAAAACGGCATCACCCCAGAGATCCCTTTTAACAATGAGTCCATTAGTTGTTGGAATAAAGTACCCTTGGGTACACTTTTATTAATTTTTCTTTTATAATCTACAACAAACAAATCTACACACTACAAACAGACACTCTACTACACATAACATGTATACCAAGAGTACAGTTACATTACATGCTTATATCCAATTACTTAATTAATAGAAACGCTCTATCACTTTCCATCCATTCTTCTGTCTTCTGTGTTCTCAAGTCCATTGTGCCATAATTGCCTAATCTTCTATTGTACTTACATTATACCAATCATAAAACTTTTTCCATGTTTTTTGAAATGTCCACTCTTTGCTTAATCTCATTTCTAAAGTCAGTTTATCATTTTCTGCTGTTTCAAAAAGTTTATTCACAAACTCCTGTTTTGTTGGTATCACCATAGTTTTCCAATATTTGGCATATAA